>NW_025896065.1:2739954-2770477 GCF_002878395.1 Capsicum annuum | reverse complement strand
AAATGCACGGATACCTTATTAATTGGTTTATGTTGACCGGTCAGCAATTAGGGGGTAATAAATTCGGTAAAAAAAAGTTTAGGGGGGTAATAGGTCTCCTTTAAAGGTTAAGTGTGTAGTTGGAATTTCGACTAAAGGTTAGGGGATAATAGACCATTTTCTCTATATAAAAACATGAAAAGAATTGATCAAAGAAAAATTTATCTGTATCTCGAAATCAAATATCATATAATTTGAAACAAAAATAGTATTTCATTCAACTTTAGGTAATATGAGTATTTCCAAAATGAAAGATCATAAATATGTTATAGTATTTATATGATCGTCATTTTTTACTTTAAAAATATTATTAAATTTTTGTTATTATAAAAGCTTTTACTAAATATAAAAATATAATTTGAAGTAGAAAGAAAAATGTTTGAAAATAAAAACTATGTAGGCAAATAAGTCCGTTTGAAAAAATATTAGACGTAATTTTTTTGTGAATAAAATCTTTTTTTTTTCGTTTTTGGAACTCTAGGAAAATTCATAACCTTTATCATAGCTTCTGCAGTGAACATTTTATGATGAGCACTTTGTAGTAATATATTTGCGTGTAATAGTGTGTAAATCATATAGGAAATGTAAATTATACTAGGCAAGCCTCATGCGATGAGCTCATGACTGACGACAAACGAAGGTTGGATTCAATTTAAGGTTTCCCACACAAAAGATCCACTTCCGAACCAATCAACCATGTTCTTCCGGGAAATAAAGTCATTATCATACTTTAAACCAGTCTTTCAACGTTCAAATTCATTTTTTCAAGTTGAAGTTGAAACATTAGTGGATTAAAAAATAGGGTTGCAGGCTGTTCATACTACGCAGCGGAATACAGAAAACAACTTTAGACAAATCGATTTGTGTTTAATTTTTTTAACATCTAAAGACTAGGTTTCAAGATAAACCTTACTAGGTTTTAAGACAAACCTGATGACAATAGTAGTAACTCAAAATTTCTTCGATAGTACGAAGACTTTATGCGTATTCACACTGAAATCAATCCTTGCTATCAACTCTTTGATCATCAGAACCCGCAAACAAATTGAATAACGAATATTATCTTGAAACTTTTCTCAAAAATCTCAACCTACAATAAACGTAACAAGAAGCACTTTTCTTGTCAATTATATTTTCTCTCTTGATTTGGTATTGGACTCACACACTTTCAATAAAGTGTTTTTAACATAAGAACTATTCTCGTAGTGAAAAAATTTTCATGACGAAAACTTTTCTCACTGTTAAAAATCTTTTTCATGATGAAACTTTTCTCATAATAAAAAAAAAATCTCAAGAACTTATGTTATAATGAAAAGTCCTTTTTTCTTAAAGACTTGTTTTATAAATATTATTTTTCGGATAGAAAATCTATATTTAAACAATTGAACTTCAACATTAAATTCAAGAACATCTTCAAGAACTACAAAGAAGCTCCAACAACTTCAAACGCAAATTCAAATAAATCATCAACTTAACTATCAAAATGAATTTTCAACTATTTTCGGAAAAACAATAAAACTAACTTAAAGAAAGTAAGATGAAGACAAGTAAATGATTGAATTAAGTCCACCAAATTTATGGTATTTCTTTAAGGAATTTATTCTCCTCAAGTTTATGAGTTTAATGGAATATCTCTTCCCAGGATAAAATGATTCACTTCTGAAAATAGTGATATCTCAAAATTTCTCAACAGCGAACTCACTCAACAATTTGAAGCTCACATTAGAGTTTTTAGAAGAAGAAGAAACATATATTTTTTCAACTCAAATTTTATACCTTTATATGAGAAAAAATTTAGGTATTTATATCCAAAAGATGTTGGTTAAAAAAAAGCCAATGGTTCAAGAAGAGAGACAACTTTCTGAAATATTACTTGACCTGCGTTGATTCTGCGCTTGTCCTGCCCTACACCTGTGCCCGCAGGTAGCGTTTGGCAATTTTCAGTATGGTCCAACCAGTGTGTCTCTTACCTTAAAGGGTTGCGTCCCTTTGAGGTGCATTGTGACCGAGTCCGTACTGGTTTCTACGTCTGAAAAAAAATTATTGAATTTTTTTTTAGAACTTCACTTGTTTTCAAGTTTTGAATAAATTTTGTCCAAAAAGATAATCTCTCGATCGATAATTTTTTAAATCCAAATTCAAAATCGAAGTCAAGCGAGCGACGATGCGAGATATGTCTTTTTTCTTGACTCACTATCCACACGAACAAATATTTCTTAATATAAGCATAATAAAGTTTCTTTCTCCCACCAATGTGGGAGAACTTTTACTTCCTTAAAGTGAAAAACTTACTTCACTTTCTCTCCAATTGTTTCTTTTATTTTCCATTCACATATTCACTTAGAACTCAACAATCCCCACATGAATAGCAAATGATTATTTTTTTTATCAAAAAATTTACGGATAAATGGGTAATCTATAAGTAAAGACTAATTGCATCTTGAAAAGCTGATTTATCATTGAACTTTTCACAGTGAACTAGCATCGAATGCACTCGATCAATTTATAAATGTGATATCTTTGAACCTTCAAACTTTAATGTACACTTAGATGATTCAAGTCACACAATTAGTCTTCTATCGTATATGGTTCTCACGATTTTATTCATTTCAGCCATAAACACGACATGATTTCATGAGAGCTTAGAGAATAGGACTTTACTAACATTCTCCCCGAAGCGGCTATCACTTCACCCTCACATAAGTGATTCCTAACTGTTTAATCTTTTAGATCAAACTATTTGGTCAAATCTGCCAGCCTTAAAAAACATTAAAAAGCTTCAAACCACCAGCCTTATCCTTGTTTTCTGAACATTGTCTTCATTTTGAGAATGGGTTGAGTATATTGATAATGTTAAACCATCAATCGCAAGTTTGTTTGATATCCTTAAAACTAGATTTTGGGATATCCAATCTTCTAGGTAGAGTTACCGCATTAATGGCTTGCATTGGGCTTTAAACCCATTTTCTTCAATGATCTCTCAACTCCCTCTCTAGATAGGTCTTTTGTAAATAAATTCGACATATTATCCTTTGACTTCACGCAATCAATCGTGATAATTCTACTAGAGAGTAATTATCTAACAATATTATATCCCCATCTTATATGACGAGATTTATCATTGTATATCATGCTTCTTGCCCTTTCTATTGCCGCTTGACTATCATAGTGTATGCATACTAATGTCAAAGGTTTGAGCCAATAAGGAATATCTTTCAAGAAATCTCAAAGTCATTCAGCTTCTTCACCGATTTTATCTAATGTGATAAATTCAGATTCCATTGTAGAGTGGGCAACAAATGTATTTTTGAATGATTTCTAAGATACTACTCTTCCACCTAAAGTAAATACATATCCAATTGTGAATTTTATTTCATTCAATCCAGTGATCCATTTTGCATCACTATATTCTTCAATTACCGTTGGATATTTGTTAAAGTCTTGAGTATGTTTTAGATACCCCATAACTCTTTTCATTGCCATCTAATGAGTTTGATTTGGATTACTCGTGTACTGACTCAATTTACTAATAGTGTATGCTATGTTTGATCGCGTATAATTCATGATATACATCAAACTTTCCAACATTCTTGCATAGTCCAACTGTGAGTCACTTTCACCTTCATTCTTTTGAAGTGAAAAGATCACGTCTAATGGAGCTGTGACAATACTAAATTCAAGTACTTGAATTTTTCAAGTACCTTTTCAATGTAATGAAACTATTACAACGCCAATCCTTGTGGAGTTTTGTGAATTCTTATCCCTAAGATCACATCCGCAAATCCAAGGACTTTCATAGCAAACTTGCTTTCAAACATTCATTTTATAATATTTATGTTAGAAATGTCTCTACTTATGATCAACATATAATCTACATATAAACAAACAATGACGTGTGATTTGGAGTGTCTTTAATATAAACACATTTATCACATTCATTTATCTTGAAACTGCTTGTCAATATAGTTTGGTCAAACTTTGCATGCCACTGTTTGGGTGCTTGTTTTAGTCAATAAAGGGACTTAGCAAGTTAGCACACTTTTCTTTCTTTACTGGGAACCACAAAACCCTGAGGTTGATCCATGTATATTTCTTCATTCAATTTTCTATTTAAGAATGATGTTTTCACATCTATTTGATGAATTTCAAGATCATATACCGTCGTTAATGCAACCAACATCTGATAGGACGTTATTTTTGTTACAGGTGAGTATGTGTCGAAATAATCAAGTCCTTTTCTTTGTCTAAAGCTTTTCACAACAAGTCTTACCTTGTATTTGTCAATAGTATCATCTGGTCATTTTTCTTTTGACGATTCATTTAGAACCTAAAGGTTTATTTCTTGGAAGAATATCAACCAACTCTCAAGTGTGGTTGCTCAAGATTGAATGAATCTCATTATTGACTGTCTTTTTTCAAAAAAATGTGTTTGAAGAGGAAATCATTTCTTTATAGGTGTGAAGCTCATTTTTAAGAAGAAATGTTACAAAATCTTATCCAAAGAGAGGTGATGTTCTTTGACGTGTACTACACCTTGAATTCTCATCATTCAGTACATTCTCCTTTGATTCCTCTCGAGGTCGTTCAGACCCTCCACTAAACAACTCATGTCCAGTTTTATACGGATAAATGTGTACAAAGAATTCAGCATTATCTAAATCGATTATCGTATTTTCATCAATATTCAAATATTTGGAATTATGAACCAAAAATCAACATGCTTTACTACTTTTAGCATATTCGATGAACACATAGTCCACAGTCTTACGTTTTATTTTTGCTCTTTTAGACATAGAAACTTGAAATTTGGTTAGACACCTCCACACTTTGAAATATTTCAAATTGGGTTTCCTTCCTTTTTATTTTTCATATGGAATTGAATGTGTCTTATTATTGAAAACTCTATTGAGTATTCGATTTGTTGTAAGGATAGCTTTGCCCCCAAAAGTTTTGCGGCAAACATGAACTTATAAGTAAGACATTCATCATTTTCCTTTGACGTTCAATTTTTTTTCTTTCCGTAATCCCATTTGATTGAGGTTAATATAGGGTAGTAGTTGGATGGATAATTTTATTTTCTAAATATATCTCCACAAAAGGAGATTCATACTCTCCACCCCTATCACTTCTTATTGTTTTAATCATTTTATTCATGTGATTTTCAATTTCTGTTTTATATTGAATAAACGCATATATTACTTCATATTTACCATTTAGCAAATAAACATAACAATATATAATGCAATAATCAATAAAAGTAATGAAATGTTTTTTCCATCATGAGATGATGTTGACTTCATATCATAAATGTCTATATGGATTAAGTTTAAAGGATTGAAATTTCTTTCAACATACTTATACGGATGCTTAGCATACCTTGATTCCACGCATGTTTGACACTTTGATTTATTGAACTCAAAGTTAGGCAAAACTTCTAAATTAATCCGTTTTCTCAAGAATTTTTAATTGACATGTCCTAAACGTTCATGTCACTATTCATTTGACTCAAATAAGTAAGAAGAAATAGAACTTTTATTAATTTCAACATTCATTACATTAATCTTAAAAAGGTCCTCGGTGAGGTAAACCTTTACCTACATATACTTCTCCTTTACTTATTACAACTTTGTCAGAAATAAATACACATTTGAATCAATTCTTAGAAAGAAGTAAAGTAAGAATTAAGTTCTTTCGTAACTCCGAAACATGAAGGACATTGTTGAGTGTCACCACCTTTTCAGATCTCATCTTCAAGCAAATCTTGTCTGTTCTTTCAACTTTTATTGTAGCGGAGTTAGCCATAATTTTTTTTTCATCAGCTTGAGTTGGAATATATGATGCAAATAACTCTTTGTTGGCATATACGTAGTGGGTGACACCTGAATCAATCCTCCACTCTCTAGGATTTCCAACCAAGTTTCATTTCAAAAGCATAGCACATAGATCGTCTACTTTATCTTTGGATTCGGCCATATTGGCTTGATCATTTTACTTGCCTTTCTTGGGGGATCAACAATCTCCGACTTGTGGCCGACCTTATCAAAGTTAAAGCAATTCCCTTTGAATTTCTTCTTAGAAGGATTGCTTTATTTTCCAGAAGCTTTCTTTCTTTTCTTTAATTTATTATGGTCGTCCTTCACAATATTTGCTCCACTAATTACGATTTTTCTCTAGATCTCTTTTCAGCTAATTTGTTGTTCTCTTCAATTCATAACCTCACAATGAGATCTTCAACCAACATCTCTTTTCACTTGTGCTTCAAGTAGTTTTTGAAAGTCTTTACACAAAGGTGGTAGTATCTCAATTATAGCCGCTGCTTGAAAAGCCTCATTCACAATCAAACCTATATAAAAGCTTATGTGTTATCAAGAACAAAAATAATATGTTCAATAAAGGTACTTACTAAGTTTATACTTTCCGCTAGAAGATCATGGATTATTACTTGCAGTTCTTGAACTTGGGAGACGACAGTCGTATTATCTATCATCTTAAAGTCCAGAAATCTTGCAACAATGAATTTTTTCCATTCCTGCACCCTTATTTTTGTATTTCTTCTTCAAAGAATCCCATAGTTCTTTAGAGATTTTCATATTGTTGTATACATTGTACTATCATCTTAAAAGCCCCTCAATATATAGTTCTTATATAAGAAATTCGAGTATCTCCAAGCTTCCACTACAGTAAAACGTTTCTTTTTTTTTTTTTATGTTTCCTTAGGCAACTCTGGAATGCTTTCTGAGATGTATCTTTGAAGACTTAATGTTGTCAAATAAAAGACATCTTTTGTTGTCACCTTTTAAAACTCACATCAATTTTTTTTTGAATTTCTCCACCGGTGTCATGGCGGTTGCAGCATTCTAACGGCTTGAAGAAGTAATATTTATTGCTGCCACATTTATCATTCCATCATTAACTTTATTTTCAACAGTCATTTTGTTGACACACAGAGACAACCAATTTAGTATGTCAGAATACTAACTATAAAGTTTACAACTTTAAACAACAACATGTTTCTAATTTACCGATAAAGTTTTTATGTTCTTCTAATCGTCAACCAAATGAACTTTAAATCGTGATGAAGTTTTTATATCTTCAAATCACTATTATGTTCAAACAGATTAGAAATCCAAAAGCTTTAATCTCCAGAAACACAACATACAAATTATATATATCTTTCTTAAGATTGTTATTTTTTAGGTACAAAATCTGTATTTAAACAATATTAACTTCAACACTAAGTTCAGGAACAACTTCAAGAACTACAAAGAAGTTCCAACAATATCAAACACAAGTTTAAATGAATTATCAAATGAACTATCAAAATAAAGCTTCTACTATTTTCAAGAAAACAGTATAACCAACTTAAAGAAAGCAAGATGAAGATGGAAAATTAACTGAATCAAGTCCACCGAATTCACGATGAGTCCTAAAGGAATTTATTCCCCTCAAGTATCCGAGGTTAATAAAATACCTCCTCCATGGATAAAATGATTTACTTCAGAAAATAGTGGTACCTCAAATTTTCTAAACCACGAACTCACACAATGATTTGAAGATCAAATTGAAGTTTTTAGAAGAAGAAGAAGATGTTTTTTCAACTCAAACTTCATATCTTTACCTGAGGAAAAATTCAGGTACTTGTAGCCAAAAGGTGTTGCTTCATAAAGAAGCAAAATAGTTCACAAAGAGAGATAACTTTTTGGAACATCACGCGACTTGCGTTGATTCTGCGCTAGACCTGCGCCCGCAGGTGACGTTTGGAATTATTCAATATGGTCTGCGCTAGCACCTGCGTCTGTAGGTTGGCAGGTGCACGTGTAGATCACAGTTATGCCTCCAACCAGTGTGTCTCTTACCTCGAAGGATCGAGTTCAAGTTTCAAATAAATTTTGTCCAAAAAGATAATCTCTCAATCATTTTTCAATGTTGACGCTGAAGTTGAGCTACAACGACGATGACGGCACAGGGCATGTCTTGTTCTTGGCTCACTATCCACGTGAAGGAATGCTTCTCAATATAAGTATAAGAAAGCTCTTTTCTCCCACCAATGGGAGAGAATTTACTTCCTTAAAGTGAAAAACTCACTTCATTTTTCCTCCAATTATTCTCTCCATTTTTTATTTACATATTTACTTAAAACTCAACAATAAATTCTTTCGTTATCTTTTTTATAGAATCACCTATAAACTTCTTTTTTTCTGTTTGATTAACATAATAATTTACTTGAATAAAAATTTAATTCTATAATTAAACTTTTTGAAAAGTTTCTTAGCAAAACTTAATTCCAATTCTTAATTGGAATAGCAATGATTTCTTTGCAAAAGGCCATGATACTTCCACGCGCAATATGTCCATTGAGACTTTCCAAAATTAACATTAGCAAACTAAATTCCAAATTGAAATTGCATGCAGCACGCGAAGTTTTCCATTTCAAATTTGAACAAACATAAAAGTTCTCCTTTGTTAATACTTTATTATATACCATATATAATTAGGGTAAACAACATAAATCCGAACACTTTACTATTTAATTTATATCAATCAAAAGATATAATTTATATTTCTACTCTAAATAACATATTTTAATTTATTCACAATATTAATTATATTTTCAGTGTTAGCAGTGAAAATAATATTTCGTTCGGACATATTAGGGGTGAGCATCGGCCGGTTTGGTTTTATGTGTTATTGGCTCAATTTATCGATTATTAATTTTTAAAAATGTAAAACCAATAACCAACCATTTAGATATTTTCTTATCGATTTTTGATTTATCAGTTTTTTATCCTTAATGGTTCAATTTTCGGTTTAATCAATAAGAAAATACTCATAAAATAGAAATAGTAACAACTAACATAAAAAAATTGAAATCTTAGTTACCGCCAAAATTCTACGCAATGCATTTTAGTTTACAAGAATCTTCAAACTTGAACTGAATGTTAGTTCGGAAAAAAATGAAATCCTAAATGTTAGAAGCTACTAAATGCTTCAATCTTTCCAATACGATAATACCTGTGCTTTATATTGTGCGTTTGTTGCTATGAATAGGTTAATACTTTGTTAATCACTGAATTATGAATAAGTTGTGTGTGTGTATATATATATATACATATAAAATATAAATAGGGGTAAAACACTAACTTAGTGTATCCTTATTGGGTTATCGGTTTAACCGATAACCCAATAAGCTAAAATTGAAATCGAACCGTTGACCCAATAAATTTTTTTATAAAATTAATAAAAAATTTTGGTTTATTGATCGATTCAATTTTTGCACACCCCTAGAACTTATACTTTATTTATTTGATTAATCAAATTCTCTAAATTAATTATCAAATAATAAAATAATTATTCATCAACAAAGACCAAATACTCCTTAGTGTGTGACCCTATAGGTTCAAAACTAAGCCGATAGTAAATTTATGATATCAATATAATAATTAAGATTGGCGTTTAGCAACACTACTTAGCGATCAAATAGTATAAAGTATACAACTTATTCTAAAAATCTGTAGAAGAATAATATAGTATTTCCTTCTGTCTTTATAGCTTAATTTATTATCAGGATCTCCATCACAATTTCATAATTCACAACTTAATCAAGAATCTTATCATATTAATCAAATAATTTGATATAACCATAAACAAAATATTAAATGCCATAATTTATATCAAATAATATAAACATGCTTGATCATCAAATATGAGATTGAATCTAGGACATATGACAAAGTGTGAATCAAATATCAATTTGCAAATTGAATAAATAAACACCTTTCTTTGATCAGTTGATTAAAAATAATATATGTTCTATATTATTTGATTGTTTGACACGAAAGTTAATTGATTTAATTAAAATTTATCAATATTTAAGTATGATTATTTGTGCTTTGCATGTGCTTTTGTCGTTTGCTAATCTTCAAGAAAGAATTGCATCATACTCATTTCAAGATATTATATTAATAACGATTTCTCTTATTTTATTTTGTTGTGTTGACAAAATCAAAGTGATTAGATTCCTAAAATTCATTATAATAATAGTTATAGAGTACTATATATAACGTAAGCTATTAGCTACTGATTATGTTATATAATGAATCTGTTAACCTTTGGCTACTGGTTAACGTTAAGATAAGTAACTTTAGACATAAATTAAACAGCGAATTAAGTTCCATCACCTTATGAGCTTATTTGAAATTAAATGTGTATCTCTCACATTATCCAAATGTTTACGATCTTCAAAATCCATAAAAAAAATTTATGTGCCTTAAAGCTACAGATAAAGATATAGTAAATTTGCGTATAGATATGCAAGGTTAAAATTGACGCACATTCGGTAACTTACATGCAAGGTTATTCTATCATTTTCACTTTTCATATTTGTCTCACTAGGTAAACTACATAAATAATCCTTATAATGGATGACTTTTTCTTTTATACCTCATAAGCCTGTCAAACCTTTAAGAATATCAGCCCGGATTGACTCGGCCCGGTCAATCCATGGGCTGTTGGATACCGAATTCTGAGCCGATTTATTTTTTTGGTTGGGCCCAATTAACCCAGCCCGAATCAAGCCCGGTCCGACGGCCCAAATTTAATTTTTTTTTTTTAAGTGGGCTTTGGTCCGTTGGGCCCAAACTAGCCGTTGGCCCAACGGCTATATAGCCATTTTTGGGTCAGAACGGCTAGTTTGACATTTATTATTAAAAAAAAAAAAAAATTACTTTTAAAATTATTTTTTAACCCCAAAAAAAAATTCTATAATTACCCTATACTTTCAAATCATTTTCCACACAATTTTTTATTCTCTCAATTCTCAATTCTCAAATATTCTATACATTTAATTTCCTAAAGTGCTCACTTTAATTTTTTAATTTGGCGATTACAAAGTACGAGTGGAAGTTTCTAAAGTCGCAATCTTCAGATACTTCCAAAATTTGGTATTGTCGTTTCATCTCTTACGTTTAATTTTTATTTAGTGTATTAATTGTTGAATATTTAATTTTATTATATTTGTGTATTTTGAATTTTTTTAGTTTAATTTATATTATGGATAAATTAGGAAACCTCGCTACTAAAGGTGTTAAAAAAATTTATCACGGAAACGGTAGTGGTAGTAAAAAGCGAATTACTAGTGGTAGAGGTACTTCAAGTAGTAGATATACCCGTGTGCCTCCGGCACCGCTTAGTCAACCTTTTGTGGAAGAAGTAGGTGTACCTTTAGGTGTAGGTGCCCACGATATGGATTATGTAGAAGCTTACGAAAATTACGGTATAGAAGAAGAAAATGAAGTAGATGCGGTTAATTTATACGAAGATGATGAAAATATTGGTAAGACACCTGCAGTAGAAAATGCTAACGTTAGATCTGAATCGGTTAATCTCCCTCCCCGTCCTCCCCGTGCCCCAAGAACTCGTAAAACAACTAGTATTTCATGACAATTTTTTGAATATATATCAGATATTGAGGAGCAATGCAATATTTGTCAACAAATATATAAGCATAAAATCGGAGGCAAGCAAAAGGGTATGGGTATGTTAATGAGACATATAGGTGATGCTCACGAAAGAGAGTTAAATATTGCACGAGGTGGTGCGGATGTTGGTGGGCCAACGCCAAACTAGATTGGACCCTATAACCGGTCAGGTAATGAAAAAGTATAATAAATTGAGAGATCGGGAAGAAATAACTAATATGATAGCTGTGGGTTATTTGCCTTTTAATTTTCCTTCTTCTGATGCCTTTATTCATTATATTCAAGCAATTTATAACCTTATGTTTAATGGAATTCCTAGAAGTACTTGTCGGGTCGATATTTTTAGACTTCATTCACAATATTATTTTTATTTATCAACATTGTTAAAAAATATTCAATATAGAATGTCCCTAACTTCTGATCTTGGGCGTCCTGTAAATAAAAATAATTATTTAACTATTACTTGTCACTGGATAGATAGTAGTTTTATTTTGCAATTTGCTTTTTTATATGATGAAGATCGTAAACATACTGAAGATTTTATTGCTGATTCGATTGCTAAAGTTGCAGAATTTTATGGTATCAAAAATAAAATCTTATGTATTGCTTTTGATAATACTTCTAACAACAAGAGTGCTATAACAAAATTAAAATCTAAGCGAATGAATACATAGATAAATTATATAATCACTATGCTAATTTAGTTTATTTAACCGTACCTACAAATATCACTCCAACTGTCGCTCCTCATCCTCTCGAGGAGCCATCATCTTCTAAAAGGTCGGCACATAGTGGTTTTCCTGATCACTTTTATGATTTAAATTGTTGGAATAGTGTCGAGGAGCGAACTTACACATCAACTTATCGGGAAGAGCTTAAATATTATCTTCGGTCGCCGCTAGAGGATCGCAAACGATGGATCAACGCGTTGGATTGGTGGAGGAGTAATGAAACACAATATCCTGTGCTTTCAAGATTAGCTAGAGATATCTTGAATGTTTCAATGTCAACCGTTGCATCGGAGAGCGCTTTTAGTCAAGGACGATAGAAACTTGGAGACAACCAACTTTCATTGGGAAGCAATGCAATGAATGTTCTCGCTTGCCTCAGAGATTGGATTAGAGCCGAACGAAGAAATCAAAGAATGGAAGAGGAGCCGAACAACGAGCAAAGACTTGAAGAAATTATGACTTCACGGGAGTACTCAGCAGAATCAAGTACAATGCATGATTTTGTCCCCATTGACTTTGACTATCCTATGCAAGTTTCCGTTAATATTAACATGAATGAGTTGAAGAGAATGATGCCAAATTTGTAGATTTTTATGTAAATTATAAATTTTGGATCATTTTGCAATAAATAAAATTCAACATTCATTCATTCCTTAGTCCTTACTTTGTAATTTTTTCCATTAAATGATTTAAATTGAATTTCTAGTTTAAATTAACAACTTAGTTTTAATATATTATTAATTTACTATTAAGTATTATACTATTATTAATTTATTATATTAAGTAGCATATGTTTTATTTAAAATAGTGTATATATGTGTATATATTTTCTAAAATAATATATATTTAACGTATACATATGTGTATGTTTTATAAATTAGTGTATAACTATATATATAGTGTGTGGAACATACGTGACACACACATGTTCCTACGTGGACCCTTCAGTGTGTTGTGCCACGTAGGCACTAAGGGTATCAAAATTACACTTTTAATTAGTTTAAGTTGAGGTGTGTCTCAGCTGTTTTAGGCATAGTTTAAGGGTGAAATAGGCTATTTTCTCAAAAAATATTAAAAAAATAAGATTTAACAGGTGGAGGTGCGTGTAGAACACCTCCCACCACAAGTATGGTTCTCTATTTTAAGGAGGTATTAAATTCACTTGAAGTGAGTTTAAGGAGGTAAAGAATTATACGTAAAGTTAAAGTGTTAAAGTAAGTTGTGACTATAAGTTCAGGGGGTATTTATGTTTTTTTCCTTTTTTATATAGCACAATTACCTATTTGCCCCTCAATATCTCAAATATTTATAAACAACTTCATACTTATTTATTTTTCAACTTTTATTTTTTTAATCTTTTTTATTTTACTTTAATTTTTATCTTTTCTTCTCTCACTCTCTCTTTTTTTTCTCAATCCTTACTTTTTCCCCCTTTTTTCTTCTCAACTTCTATCTAAAAAAAAAAAACTCTTTTTTTATTTTACTTTAATTTTTTTTTTTCTTTTTAGTTTTTTTCAACGCTTACTTTGTCCCTTTTCTCCTCTCAACTTCTATTTATTCTTATTAATTTTTCCTCCTTTCTATTTTTCTTTGATTTTTATTTTTTTACTCTTTTAATTTTTCTCAATCTTTATTTTTGTTTTTTCTCAATCTTTTTTCTTTCTTTTCTCCCTTCAGCTTCTATATGTTCTTTATTTTCTTTGATTTTTATTTCTTCTTTTAAAATATTTTTCTTTATTATCTTCTTTTTTTTGTAATTTTTATTTTTTTTTATTTTCTTCAATCTATTCCAATCAATTTACGTCCCATGAGTAAGGATTGACACTACCGCATGGTAGAGACATGACTTATGACTTTCAAACAAGAAGTTACATTTCATGGACAAGATTTGTCATTATCACATTGTGTTTTGATTTATGAGATGTTCTATAACTCTTACCTTAGAGTCAAGACTTTGCTCAAAGACTTTCAAACATCAAATTATGCCCACAGGGAAGATTTGAGTCTACCACGTTATGTTTCATTTATGAGATGTTCTACAACTCTTGCCTTAGAGGCAAAGACTTAACTCAAGGACTTTCAAACAATAAATTATGCCCTACAGATAAAAATTGACACTACCACATTATTTCTATATTTATGAGATATTCTACGATCACAACTAGAAATGAGTGCTATGGGAACACTTAAATAGCGACGGTTTAAGAACCGTTGCCATAAATTATCTATGGCAACGGTTTTAACCATCGCATATTATAGTCTAATTTATTAGGATAAAGGATAAAATTAACCATCGCCTAATACGTACAACCGTCCCTATAGATTAATCTATGGCAACAGTTTATACAAGCGTAGCTCTAGACTATTTATAGGGACAGGTATTTTATGATAAAAATGAAATTACCTGGAAGTTTTCCCTCCAACATTAAAATGTTACCCCTTTTTTTTTAAGAGAAAATAGTCAAAATCTCCCCAACCTTTACCTCAAATCTCAACTACACACTTATACTTTGCAAGGGTCCTATAACCCCCCCTGAACTATTTTAAAATGAAATTATTATCCCCCGAACTATTTTAAAGTGAAATATCTACCCGTCTAAAAGCTCATACCCAGATTTAATTTTAATTTGTGGTCTACACGCGCTGCCACATGTCATTCCACGTAATTCCACATCATATTTCTTTTTTTTTTTACTATAAAAAATTAATTCCACATCATATGCCATTCAATTCTTCTTCTTCTTCTTCTTCTTCTTCTTCTTCTTCTTCTTCTTCAATGGCATAATGAATCATATGAAATTCACACAAATCAACAATAAGTGTCTCGTATGCAATTACGTCTTTAATTTATAATACAACAAATCCTTTTTTTTCTTTTCCATTTTTCTTCTTCTTCCTCTCCGTTTAAAACTTCACTCGCTTTCACTCCGTCAGCAACCTTGCTATTTCTTCGGCCCCAAATTTCAGTAAGTTTATCCAGTTACCACTATAATTAGTTTTTACTTTTATTGATTCTCTAGAAGAAATAAAAATACGGTGAAAAATACTTTCTTCCTTGCAAAAAATCTAACTTACTGTTTGTGGCCATTTGTATAGTATAAATCTAACTTACTTTCAATCTGAATTGATTCAATATTCTCACGTAATTTGATTTCTTGGATGCCATTGAAGAAGAAGAAGAAGAAGAAGAAGAAGAAGAAGAAGAAGAAGAAGAAATGTCATTGATGAGTTCTTGGATGCCATTGAAGAAGAAAAATAAGAATGGAAGAAGAAATGAAGAAGAGGAATTGAAGAAGAAGAAAGAAAATTAATAATTATAATAGAAGAAAAAGAAGAAGAAGAAGAAGAAATGTCATTGATGTGTTATTGGATGCCATTGAAGAAGAAGAAGAAGAAGAAGAAGAAGAAGAATGAAAGAAGAAGAAATGAAGAAGAAATAAAAATAATAATTAAAATTATATATATTTATTTAAAGAAATATTAAAAATAAATTTTTAAGAAAATATCTTCGTTCTCACTCTCTTTTAAAGAGAGTGAAACACACTCTCTTGCTATGCCAGTGTTGGGGGGGTAATAATTCCATTTTAAAATAGTTCAGGAGGGTCATAGGACCCTTGCAAAGTATAAGTGTGTAGTTGGGATTTGGGGTAAAGGTTGGGGGGCTTTTGACTATTTTCTATTTTTTTAATTATATTTATTAAAAAAAGTCAAGCATTGGTATTAGTATAATTAGGACCGGACAACCCCCCGCCCCCATTTCTCCACTTTTCTCTTTCAATACTCATGAGACGGCTCATCTGATTTCTTCATCAAAATTGATCTTCTCCGTTCAATTGATACACAATATTCACAAGAGTAGAATCGATATTTTCTGAGGATTGTTGTCTTCTCCGTTTAATATCATTAGCTTTGTTGAAGGAATCAGTATTCTCCATTGAAGGATCAGTCTCTGATTTTAAAGTACAATATCTCTGATTTTTAAGTTTTGCTATTTCTCCGATCTTTGTTAGTTCACCGTCAACTCGCTAATTTTTTCTCTGGCAAGTAGTAAATTTTAGTGGATCTTCTCTGATTTTACTTTTCCGATGAAAGATGGTCTTCTCAGGTAGGTCTTTTATCCATGAAAGTTTTATATTTATGAATTTTATTCTCTGAATCGTTGAAAAGATTTGCATGTAAGAATCAAGAACCTGTTATTTATAATTTGCCTTGCATGTTCTTTTTTTCATAATTGAAAGAATTTTAAGCGAATTTAGTTCTCTGAATCAGTTTTGTTGCATTTTTCCTTTTCTGGCGGTGAAAGTACTGTATAAAGGTGAAATTTTTAATCCATTTTTTATTTAATTAGGTGAATAGATTTGATATAAGAAATAGTTAGTTTCTTGCTCTTTTAATACTGATGGAAGAAGATTTCTGATCAAGAAAAGAATAATATTGTGAATATGTGCAAATTTGTTTTACATTTTCTAAAGACATGATATGAGTTACAATGTTCTGAACTGCTATAGACATGCATCAGAAAAGTAGTTTCCGCTCATTTCAAGATTTAATGCTAAACGAGTCTGCCAGTTTTTTTCTATTTCTTTGGTGTCAAAAGACAAGGTTAGTATTAGGGTGTTCACAATGAATTTGATATTTTATTGCTTTTCATGGTAATGATTATATTAGTAGTGAAGGGCAAGCCCGTATATTGTAATTGTGATGTAATAGTTAATGAAAGCATATGACATAATCAACCTAAGAATTTTTAGAATCTACTGATTAAAATAATCTAGTAGAAAACTTTAGCAACAGTTCATGTTTTTCTATTGTTAACTCTTCAAGTCTTTGTTGGAAAAAGAATCACTCTTAATCTTTTAAAACTTGATTATATTTCTGGTGGAAGAAAACTTGATTCCGAGGAAAGTAAAGTCATCCTTAGTATTCATGTAGCATCATGTAGTGGCTGATCCTTTCACTAAACAAGCTATACTAACCATTAGTTGATGAAGTTATGATCTCATTACTTAGCACATCTACGATTCTCTGAAAGGTGAAGGCTTGGACCTTTTGATACTATAAAAAGAGAATGGAGGTTAAAATATGCTTCTTTAAGGTAGGTCAAATACTTTTTAACACTGTTTCAACTTTAAAGCTTCAGAAAAATTGAAGGTGATGAATGAGAGACCAAGCTTTCCTTTTGTGATCTCGCTTGAAAGTTATAAAAAGAGGATTGAAGATATGTCACCTTTATGGTGTTCGCATGTCCATGACTTACACTATTTCAAAAAACTTTCATCATATGAATCATAAATTAAACACCATAATAGTTTAAAATAATTCTGAATGTATCCTTTGTAGTTTGTTCTTACATAGCAGAACCGAGTTATTGTTTGTCTACTTGTTTGGCATATCTACTCTCCTTAATATAATATTAAATAGCTGGATAAGTTAAAGTATATGAGTATAATATGTCAACATGATATATCTTCTACCCTCTAACTACAAGTGTTTTATCCTCTTCTTTTACCATGTAACTACAGGTGGTTTATTTTCTTCTTTTCATGTTTCACATTATACATTGAAAGATGAATGAAGATCCACTTTATACATTGAAAGATGAATGAAGATCCATTTTATTCTCTATATACTCTATAACAATGCATTGAATCTTACTCAATTTTCATCAATCCAATTGCCCTTATAATCTTCTTATAGTTAGCCCTTGTTTGATGCACATTCTAGAGTAATAACTCACAGATTTTGCATGCTTCTAAGGTAATATTAAAGTAGTTAACGATAAGGGGATGAAGTTCAACTAATTCAGGAAGTTCGGATATCTCTTCTTATAATATTTTCAGTATTTTTTTTATGACTTCACTGCAATTTGACATTGCTTGATTCTAAATTCACTAAGACTTCTATAATTAGAAATAAGAACTCCTCAGCATATGTAGTTGTTGTTATTGATTAAAATTCACATTACTTGTATGTTGTAGATAAATGGACAATTCTCTTTTCAGGCTGAGTAGGAACTATCTGCATTGAAATATGTGTGCTGTTTTGGTACACTGAAAGATAAATCTGCCAGACATCTTAGTAAATACAGAAAGACTTTTTATATGGTAAATAAAACAGATATTGCAAATTGAAAACTAGTTTTTATATTTCATGTTTATTTATGAAGCATCAAAATTGAGATATCATGGCTTGTTCTAATTGTTTGTCCTTTAATTCACCTTTTGATTGTTTTAATTTTTTATTGAATATCCATTTTGTATTCTTTAATTTTGTTTATCAATGTTCATCTTTGTGTGTGTATGTTTTGGTACCACTGTATGCTGTTATTTATCTCAATTTTACTTTTTGTTGATTTGGCTATACTTCATTTGCTCTATATAGTTTTGAAAATGCTCTTTTGGGGTTGGAAGGTTGGGGTTGGTGGTGGGGTTTATGTGTGTGTGTGTGTGTGTGTGTCTGTATAGATATATGCCATAACTTTATTCTTATTTTGATGCTCATATATCTTGTTAATTAGGATATACCTCATTTTCTCTCTATAATTCTGAAAATGCTCATTTTGAGGGTAGGGGTTGGATTGGGGGTGTGTGTGTGTGTTGTTATAGGTATATATCATAATTTTATCTCTATTTTGATGCTCACATATCTTGTTGATTTGGGTATACTTCATTTTCTCTGTATAGTTCTGGAAATGCTAATTTGGGGTTGGGGGTTTGATGTGTATGTGTGTTTCAGTATGGGTATATACCATAATTTTATCTTTATTTTGATGTTCATGTATCTTTAATATTTCCAGGTACCACACTTGAAGAGTATCATAGAATTGATCTACAAATGAGGTTATGGAAAGGTAGCCAATCAGATAATTGTCTTGATTGACAATGTTGTCATTGAGCAGGTTGGTGCACACCTGCTATCTACTCTGCCTTTTTTTTTTTATCCTTTTTGGCCCTTTTTAATAATCTTATAGCCCGTACTATCACTGAAGGCCATGTCTGGCAGTTCAGCAGCCAGCAACTAATGTTGCCTTTATTCATCTTAATTTTGTTTCTAGTTATTAGCTAGGATTTTCAGTGTTTCACTGTAAATCTATTTAGTGGTTAATTCTCAAAAGGAAAATGAAGATGCTTTCATATTTGCTAGTCTGCCAGACACGGATTTGGCAGCTGAAAATTGTTAGTTTATATTATCATCTCAAATTAATATATATTGGTAGCCGAGTTCAGCCCTATAGGCATAATTATCTCCATTTAGTTTGGTTTTTTAAAAGCAGCCTTGTCATTATTTTGATTTAAAATATAGTTAAACTACACACTACTTGGATCAAAATATAGCAGCAGCCTTCTTTCTGCACCATAACTTGGTATGGTACTTGTTTATCGTTTGTAACATAATTTAAAATTTAAAATTATTACATTGGTTAAATCATAAATACAATACATACTTGTTAGTCTGAGTGGCCAGAGCATAAGATATGCAAAATGTTATCTGCCCAATGTAGAGTGAGTTTGATTTACAGAAACTATAATGTGCAGTCTTTCTAGGGTTGGATATATTATTTGTTCATAATGTGTGGCTTGATATGGTGATATTCATTGACATTGTACATTATTAGTTCAGATATTAATAGTTTATTGATGTCCTGCTGACATACCTAAACCACGATTTGTATTTGGGTTGCGCAATTATCGATGTTCACACTTATTTTATGAATGTGTGTATCAATAGCTTATTGGACATTCACGTGTGTTAAAGTCTATCAAAAGAATAAAGTGATAAAAAAAACTTAGGTCTCTTTGCTGCAATGTATGTATCAAAGCTTATTGTTTGAACGTTATATAAATCTTCTATATGAATAGTTGTTTGAACACATATTTATTTTATACTAATTAGATTGTCCATCTTCTTTATACTCAGGTTTTGTCTCTATCAGTATTTGATATATTTTTAGTTGAGTTCTAAACTGTTACTACTGCTTCTTCTCCTCTACTTAGTAGCTATCACATGACTCTATATAGAACAATAGTTCTATTGCTATGGCCTGTTAATATATAGAACATTTGTAACCAATTTGTTGTAGACAGAGAGTGGAATCCTATACAAACTAAACGTATAGACATAGAGTGGATTATAGATTCTAGTGCTTCACATCATAGCATAAATTGTGAATAAGTATTAAAAGATGGTAGATTAGTGTAAGACTTAATGTGTAACAAGGTGCAGATGCTAACAGAAAACAAAACCATAGTAAGAAACACAACAAATGTGAAAATTCTAGGTGGATATTACTTGATGAATGTGCTCACGCACTAGACTTTAAATTTAATATTCTATCAGTTTCTAAACTCACTATGATCTTTAGTGTTTTGTTTTCTTTTATCCTTTTCTTCGAGTGTTGCCGAACCTCTCAAATTTGAAGGGGATTGGTATTGGTATTGGTAAGAAAATATAAGGCTTATATATTTTACAGAAATATGTGGAACCAGTTAATATATAGACTGTTACAAATGGGGTCATAATATATAGAATATTTGCAACCAGTTAATATATAAAATAATAGTAGTGCATATTTTTTTTTTTGGTGCAGATTCTTTTTATTGTTGTTGTCCTAACTGAATGCCACCAACTTGTAGTCAAAATATAACATTTCTGATTCTGCAAAAGGTTGGGTTTTGAAAAAACTTCGAGAACCTTGGAGAAAGCATAGAGTTGATTTTAAGAAAGGACATTACAATATATATAAAAATGATGAAGTTCTAATGCTGGAAAGTGTTCCAGAATGTCAATTTAATGAGCTCCTCATATATTGAAAGTTTGAAAATTTTTAGGTAAAACGTATTTCAACATTTGTGATCATATTACTATTGGTTCTATTATTGTTATTGTTGGACTGTATAATCTTTTGTTGGTGCTGCACCAGGTTGTAAATATCTTTTGTTATTGATGTTATTGTTTTGAACTTACATGTTAAACTATCATTACTGACTTCTTGTAGGTAATTTCCAAATCTATTCTATTTTCAAAATATGCAAATAGAAGATTGTACGACTACTGATTGTATTGTGTTCATTTCATAGTAAAATATTGAACTATTGGTCTTAGAGCTGGTTTTTATTCTTCTCTGAATCTTGGGTGCTTGTACCTTGCGAGAGAAAGAAAGAGGTGTGGGTGGGACAGAATTGCATTGATAGTGTAGACATTCAATGTCAATAATTATCAACTTTGAGTACTGATAAATGAAATCTTCTTTACACTGTCAATACATATAAACTATATCATGTAATTGTAATGTATAATATAGCAGTTGTCTTTCATTATTGACAAATTTATATGAAAAAATTCTCCAACACCTTTCTTCTTGTTTTCCTCTTCTTTCCTTCTACCTGCGGCTCCAATTTTTTCTCTTTTACTCTTTGTTTCAATAATGTCAAAGTTTGCATTGAGTAACTTAAATAGTGAACTGCTTGCATTGTGTTTATTTCATAGTAAAAAATTAAACTATTGGTCTTGAAACTGGCTTTTATTCTTCTCTGGATTTTGGGTGCTTGTACCTTGTAAGAGAAAAAAAGGGGTATGGGTGGTACAGAATTGCATTGATAGTATAGACATTTAATGTCAATAATTATCAACTTTGAGTTCTAATAAAGGAATCTTCTTTACACAGTCAATACATATAAACTATATCATGTAATTGTAATATATAATATAGCAGTTGTCTTTCATTATTAACAAATTTATATGAAAAAAATCTCCAACACCTTTCTTCTTAATTTCCTCTTCTTTCCTTCTAGTTGCAGCTCCAATGTTTTCTCTTTCACTCTTTGTTTCAATAATGTCAAAGTTTGCACTTGAGTAACTTGAATAGTGGAAAAACTATGCTAATTTTTTAATAACGATGGCTACCTCGTCCTTTTTACTGTCGGAGTTTATGCACTATGCAAGATTTTAAGTGTTTGATTCAGTTATAAAACTGGGAATAATAGTAGTAATAACATATAAACCCCTTTGGAAACTACATGTCACATTGTACAGTTAGTTATGTGTGTTACTTTGAGTTACATAATATGTCTTGAATTAGAGTCAGATGGTGTTGCTGTATTTGGTTACAGGTCAATGCATAATTAGTATATGTAGAGTACCAGACTTTAAATATCTTTGTTATTGTTGTTATTGTTATGGGTGTGACACTGCATATCTATTTATAAATTATTTTTGTGTAAATTTGATCAACAATGATACTGATATTGTCATCGTTGTTGTTGGTTGTTTCTAGTAGTATCAATTTTATTTGGATGACTTTTAATTGAAGTAGTGTAACTGAAGTAGCGGAATAAGTTTCCAGTATGTTTTCCTTTATATGGGCTTTCTTTCTTGATAAATCAATGAGGAAAATCATAATGAATGTCAATGATGTTGTATTCCTCATTTTATTGCTTGGAATTATGGGAAGCTTCTTTGTGTCTTGGTGTTTGCAAATGTTATTCTATTAACATCTTTTTATTTTTCTTACTGTTGTAGGTGATGACTTAGAAGATGAGAATGAAATTGATGAACTAGACCTGACCTAAGAGATCGATCACATTGACTTTGTTTGCTGTTGGAATATTTGACCAAGTTTCAAACATCTTTTATTTTTAAACATTCAAAACTTGTGTATATATGTTTTGAATTATCAAAAAATATTTGGTTTCTTGGTTGTGATTTTGATGAGAATTAATAGTACAAAGTCTTGATCGATTTATGTATACATTTTGTTATGTTTTATATAATTATTTCAATTTTATAGTAGTGTTGGATCGTCAAATAATAATTGTTGCAATAGCCTACCAAATAACTATCCCAATAGACTACTAATAACCGTTACAGTTGCTTCTGAATAACTGTTATAATAACCTATAATAACTGTTGCAATAGCCTAAAAATAAGTATTGCAATAATGTACAGATAACCGTCGCATCACCATTTTAAGAACCATCGCCATAGATATTATGTAACGGTCAAGACCGTTGCATTATCAACATATAATCATTGTTTTAGCATTTTACAAGGGCAATTTGGTAACCGTCACCAAATACCTTTTAATTTAGATAAATAAATGTCACAATAGCATTATATAACAGTCATATAATGTCTTATAGGAACGGCAATAATTGTCGCTACAGAGCAACAACCATCGCAATATATTTTAG
The DNA here is from genome assembly GCF_002878395.1 of Capsicum annuum. Classification (NCBI taxonomy): domain Eukaryota; kingdom Viridiplantae; phylum Streptophyta; class Magnoliopsida; order Solanales; family Solanaceae; genus Capsicum; species Capsicum annuum. Next base: position 2,747,041 of record NW_025896065.1, on the reverse strand, counting down.
CAACAACCGTCGCGATAAGTATGTGTATGACGACGGTCAAGGCACAACTGTCACAATAGAGCTACTGTAACGCGATAGTTATAGCGGTTTGGCTAACTGTCATCATAGATCTACTGGGGCAATTTTGTCATCTATGAAGACGATAATAGAACCATTGCCATAGCCCCTATTTCTAGTAGTGAACTCTTGCCTTAGAGGCAAGACTTAACTCAAGGACTTTCAAACAATAAATTATGATCCACGAGAAAGATTTGATACTACCACATTATGTCTTCATTTATGAGATGCTCTACAACTCGTCTTAGGGGCACGACTTATCCCAAGACTTTTCAAACAAGTTACGTACATTGGGCAAGAGTCAACACTAACACATTATTATTTTTTTACTTATGAAATGCTCTATACTCTTGTCTTAAAGGTACTACTCAACCAAGGATCATCAAACAACAATTATGCCCTATGGGAAAGAGTTGACACCACCACATTATGTATTGATTTATGAGATGCTTTATAACTCTTCCCTTGGAGGCAAGACTTAGATCAAGGTCTTTCAAGCAACAAGTTTTGCCCAATGGGGAAGAGTTGACATTACCACATTATGTTTTAATTTACGAGATATTCTATAACTCTTGCCTTAAGGCAAGACTTAACCCAAGGACTTTCAAACAACAAGTTACGTCCCATGGATATGAGTTGACACTAACACATTATCTTTTAATTATGAGATATTTTATAACTCTTGCCTTAGAGGCAAGACTTAGCTCAAGGACTTTTAAACAAGTTACGCTCCATGGGTAAGACTTGATACTATCAAATTGTGTCTTGATTATTGAAATTTTTATAAATGAACTTTCAAACAGCAAGTTATGCCCCATGGGTCAGAGTTGACACAACCACATTATGTCTTGATTTATGAGATATTCTATAACTCCTGCCTTAGGGGCACAAATTAGTCCAATAACTTTCGAAATTCAAACAACAAGTTATGCCCTATGGAAAAAAGTTGACACTACCACATCGTGTCTTGATTTATGAGATATTCTATAACTCTTGTCTTAGAGGCAAAACTTATTCGACAAGTTACACCCCATGAACAAGAGTTGACACTATCATATTGTGTCTTGTTTTACGTGATACTCTATTAGTCTCGCCTTTAATACAAGAGTTAGCACAAGAACCTCCCAAAAGAATAAGTTACGTTCAATAGACAAGTATTGATACTACCACGTTGTTTCTAGTTTTGTGAAATGTCTATAACTCTTGCCTTAGAAGCGACACTTAATTCAAGAATTTTCAAATAACAAGCTATGCTCCGCAAGCGAGATTTGACATTACCGCATTATGTCTTGATTTATGAGTTGTTCTATAATTTTTATTTTAGAGGCAAAACTTATCCCAAAGAACTTCGTAACAATAAATCATGCCCTTAACTTTGCTTTGATGTCAAAAAAAAAAAGACCCCGTTGTGAATTATTCAATTTTTTATTTATTAAAATATAATAGAAGTTGAGAAAAAAAGAAAAAAGTGAACAAACAAAATAGAGAATAAAAAAAATTGAGGAAAAAAGAAAAAAAGACACGAAAAAATAAAGGTTAAGAAAAAAGAAAAGAATAAATAACAAAGAAAAAAGATTGAGAAAACCAAACATGAGAAGAAAAAATAAAAATAAAGTTTGAGAAAAATCAAAAAGAAAAAATGAGAGATGATAAAAAATAAAAAAGTAAAAAATAAAGATTGAGGTCAATGAATTAAGAAAAAGAGAAAGAAATGAAGAACTATGTTTGAGGAAAAATAAAGTAAAAGAAAAATAAAAGTTGAGATAGATGAATTCAAATAAGAAAAATAAATACAATTTAAGGTAAAAAAAAATTAAAATAGAAGTTGAGAGACAAATGAAAATGAAAAGTTTAAAAATCTATGAGGTGTAAAGGGCAAAAATGTACTTGTACTATACATAAAAAAAAAAAAGTTAGTCTTTTAAAGATTTTTCTTATAGAGATCAAAAAGTCGAAGCCCTGTGAAATCATTGCCATGTAATTTCCTGTGTCTCGCCGATTCATTAGTCTGATAATTATTGGGCTAAGCTTAAATAGTCAACATACATTATATAATGAAAAAATTACACAAAATCACAAATCTAAAAGACCTTATTACCCAAAAATTTTTACTGTTAAATAATTACTTTAAATCCCGAATTTAATATTTTACTCTTAAATAATAATAACAAAAATTTCATCCCACTTTTATTCGACAATTAAGGCATGCTACCCGGGTTTATTTTTTTAAAATTTCATCCCCTAAAATTTTCTCAAATTTATTATTAATTGAGACAACTTTCATCTCCATTACTGCAACTTCTTCGTCAATTTCACTAAATTTTTTTAATTTTTTTATCAGCTTTTCTTTCATCAATTTTTTTCATTTTTTAAGTCAATACCCATTAAGGGAAAGAGGAGAAATTGATCAATCAGTTGCTAGATTTTCAATGAGAACGATCAAAGTGGCGGTGGTGATGAGGACGAATGATGGAGGGGGTGAGGTAGTCAAGGTGACGGTGATGCTACGGATGAATGACGGAGGGGGTGGTGGTGGTAGATTATATATATCAATCATAAGTAACAAGACATATAAATATGTATCAATCATATGTATCAAGACATATACATATGCATCAAATAAATGTATTTAATACATATATAGATACATATCGAGAATTTGTGTACCCTGTTCATAATTTTAAGGATGATTCATATATTTTTTGGTCATTTAACGATTCACCACCCTCATTCAGTTTGGATATTTTTCAATTGATACATATGATATTTTATTTAATTCCGTGATATATTTTATACGTGCACCATTGATACATTTTATTCCGTGAGAAACGACACGTATAACACGAAAATAATAATATAAAAAATATGTATTGATGTTGTTAATCAGTTATCAAAAATATATATATTATCAATATGATACATTTGTTGTTGGAATACTGATAATACATATGACAGATACTTTGTGATTGTGATTCATATTTTTTATTTATTTATTTATAAATATTTGATACATTTAACATATGGTTGACATATGTGGATTATTTATTTTTGTGTGATATTAAATTTTTAATGGGTATTGAGTAATTTACCATATGTATCATTATGATACATCTGGAATCAGATGTATATATACCACGATTTGCATCTGATTTTACTCCCTGTAATAATTGAAAATTAGTTACTTCATTATTTAACTAACTACTCAATTACAAATGTATCACAATGCATATGTAACAAGGCTAAACAAATGTATCATAAAAAATAAAATACGAAATATCTTGTAATTTAATAAACTTATGATAAAAAAGTGTTACAACCCATTAAATATTCGGAATTTATGGAAGTTACCCTTATATAATATTAATTTGGACCAAATCCATATAATTTGATTCAAAAGATCTCATACTGTTAATAATATATTTCTAGATTTTATATGTGCTTCTTCATCTTTTCAGACGAGAAAACAATTAAAATTGCTAAATTTTCAAAGAAAAAAAGTTTCACGGCGAGAAAACAGTTAGAATTGTTAAATTCTTTAAATAAAAAACTTTAAACTATGTTGAGTTTGTTCACACACGTAATACTATGTTAGTTATTATACGTATCCTATGATCAATGTATGTACTCTAATGATGTCTCTATATATTCTTATTAAACTATAATCTTGAAAGCGTTAACAATAAGGTTAATATTTAGATGCGTGTTAACCATATTTATGACACAGTTAGATATCTATCTAGCTATTCGTCATTATTTTATTTTTCTTCAAAAGATCACATCATGCTTAAGTAAGAAGTTCGTTGATGTTTATCTCAAGCAAAAATTAATTAAGAATAGGGCTTAATTAATAATAGTATATTAATAAAGAATTTATGTAATATCCATTGTTAAGGTAAATCATTTTTATATGATGATGTCATATTTTAACTTGTTATATCAAGTAACAAATTTATTTTAAAAATTTCAAAGGCTCATGTTAGACTTAAACTTAATCGTAAAGATCTTTTGGATAATTTGTTGGTATAAAAAACTATATTTACTTTGCTCATGTATAAGAAGGGTAGCCTCGGAGGAATATGGTAAATTATCATGTGATCAAAAGGTCATGAATTTAGACTATGAAAACAGACTAAAAAATATTAGGTAAGATTATGTAATATAAAATATAAACTTTGCGCATAATAATAGCTTTAGTATATTGAGTTATCGTTTTTAATTTATGATGTAAAAAGTTAAACTAATCAGCAAGTTTAGATATTTACGGTTGGAGCGTTGAAACAAAGGATTTGATACACATCGTGTTCCCATTAAAAAAGAAAATTAGATAAGTATTATCTTTAGCAAGTTTTCACACTACGTAATTATTCGTTAAAATTATAATATTCACACGAGATCTTTTTATTTTTTATTTTTCATCATGTTAACAAGGAAAAAAACAAGAAAAAAAAAATTCAACATAATTAATCACAAACGCTGGCTGGATGAATACACAATTGCACCTTAATTTAATGGTAATGATGACCAGAGGTAGTTCTAAAATTTTACTTGAATGTCATAATTTTTCATGCTTTTAGCACTATATTCATTTTATTTTAAAATTTATGAGCAATATACAATATTTGTTACATTTTTCTTTTAGTTTTCAAATAAAAATCTTTTTTTGGTTTCCCATCCGGTGTCCGATACCCGCATTGGAGCCCGACTAATTTGGATTCGCGCCGGGTAGGGCCCCATTCGGGGGTAGCGCTCCCAACAGAGTTTTCTCCATACCGAGGGTCGAACCCTCGACCTCTGATTAAGGGTGGAGCAGCCCCATCCACTGCACCACAACCCATGTTGGTAAATAAAAATCTAAGTAGGCGTTTGATCATAAATATTATTCAGAATATTTTGAAATATGTTTTTACTTTATTCTAAAATACTCGCTTGTCCACAAATATTTTGAAATACTTTTTCACAATAGTTGAATTTTCGAAAACACCTCAAGAGGCATTTTCACTATTTTTGGACTTATTGTTTTGTACTTTTTAATTTTTTTCGAAAAAAAAAATCTAAATTTTTTATCTTTATTAACTAACCCAATTTTCATAAAACTCTAAATTTATTTTTACTTTTTATATTTTTTAACTTCAAAAATACTCTATTTCTAAAATACTATGGTCAAACATAACTCCAACTCTATTTTCAACTTAACAACTACCAAATAAAGTAAATATGTTTTGATTTTCATGATCAAATGGGTCCTAAGTGTCATGTCTCTTGATCATCAATCTGTCCCGCGAATACATTTTCATATATATATATATATATATATCTTAGTAATTAGTATAGTTTATTGCTTCTATTTCTAAATTATTTATAAGTCTATAATATTAATAGTTTATGATGGTGATTGGTGAAGGTTCAAGATTAGAGCATCAATGAAGATGATCGATATGCTTGATTTTTAATTTGCTGAGTTTCTTTTTTTCTTTTCCATGTTGGGTATGTGCAAGGTAGTAGCATAAACCTCACCATCAGAGCTGCTTATTGATCGGTCAATTTTTATATGTTGCTTGGTCAGTTCATTGCAGTCCTTTCTGGATCCTCTTAATACGAGATATTTTATGCATTAGGCAGCAAGCAAGGTCAGCTTGTTATTTATTGATTTGTAAGATATTTATAATCGGTTAACAGTCCTTAACAATTTAATTATATAAGCGGTGGTGGTAGGATTTCCACTAAGGAAGTTCAAAATTTGAAGAAAAACTAATTGAAGGAAGTTCAATATCTATTATATATATATAGAAAACAATTTTAATCATATATAAAGAGTATAATTTTCTGCTGAAGGAAGTTTAGATAAATATTTAAAAAAAAAAATTAGACTTAATTCAAATTTAAAAGTTAGCTCATGGAAGAAAAATTGCCCGAGAACATATAACTTATAAGGACATCATACATTCTGTTAATTAACCACAGTTCAAATTGTTAAAGAAACTGCACTATTTGTTTTGTTTTTCTTAATTCAAATCTAAAAGCTAGCCCATGAAAGAAAGATTTTCCAAGACATATAAAGATATCATATATTTCGTTAACTACAGTTCAAATTGTCAAAAAAAACTGCACTATTCACTCTTTTTAAAAAAGAATTGAGGGTTAGAACAAAAAGATTACGTGATGAAGAATTAAACCCTCATCAATAAGATAAAAGGTCGAATAATTGATCAACTTCTCTATTAACATTCCCCAAAACTACACAACTTGCTAGTTAAAAGATACTTTTGTCATTTTGCAAGGCAAACTATATGAGCGTTCTCTATGTAGGAGTGGGTGTGAATTGAAGGAGAGGGAGGCTGCAAATATTCCTTGAGTGGGTGTGAATTGAAGGAGAGGGAGGCTGCAAATATTCCTTGTCATAATGATGTTGACATTAAGGGTGTCAAACGAGCCGGTTAAAACCGGTCCAAATCGGCTCATATAATTAAATCGGTCCGGTTTGATTCGGCCCGGTAAACTCAAGGGCTTTAGGGGTCCGGATCCCGATCCTGTTGGGCTTTTTATTTGGGCCCGATTAACCCGGTTCGGACCCAACTAGTTAGTATATAACTATATATATATATATATATATATATAAAAATATTGTAGTATATATATATGTATTGTAGTATATATTTTATTTAAAGTTGTACATATATATTGAATGGTGTGTATATATCTTTTATAGACGTATTTATTTAACGTATCCAAGTGTATATGTTTTACAAATTAGTATATAATTATATATACATATGCATATTGTAGTATATATATATATATATTATTTAAAGTAGTATATATATTGAATGGTGCGTATATGTGTATATATCTTATATAGATGTATATATTTAACGTATACAGTGTGTATATGTTTTATAAATTAGTATATAAATATATATACATATTGTAGTATATATATATATGTATTGTAGTGTATATATATGTATATTGTAGTATATATTTTATTTAAAATAGTACATATATATTGAATGGTGTGTATATATGTGTATAT
>NW_025896065.1:2730534-2736954 GCF_002878395.1 Capsicum annuum | reverse complement strand
TTTTTTTTTTTTAAATAGGTTTGACCGGTTTTAACCGGGTTGGGTTAAGTGGGTCGGGTTAGGGTGGATTTTAATTTTTTAATGTTGGGTCCGACCCGGCCCGACCCATCTAGCGCCAAAACCGACCCTCAACCTGGTTAAAATAGAAGGGTCGATTCTGAATTGGCCCGGCCCGGCCCATTTGACACTCTAGTTGACATTGTCCCCCTTTGGAATTTCACATATTTAGAAAAAACAACAACGTATGGTCAATTTTATGCAACCATTAAATAATGGAATTGTATCGGATTTTAATAATTTCTTTTCCTAAGCATTTAATTACAATGATAAGTTATGCACATTTAGATATTTAGAAACAATAATCTTAATTTGATAATATCTTAATAATGAAATAAGTATTATTATTTTTATTAATAATATTATTATAATAGTAATAATATTAAGCAAGGAACAGTTGACCACTTGATACAATGTCCAGATTCATGAACAATGAGTGGACCCACGAATATTCTTCTTGTTATGACCATTTCCAAAAACAATGATTTGGTGAGAAGTAGAAAATTCTTTACTCCCTTCGTCTAAAAAAGATTTAGCTAGTTTTACTTAGCGCGAAACTTAAGATAATAATTTTAAAAAATAATTTAATTTTATGGTGTTAAATTAAAGAGATGTCAAATATACTAAAATGTTCTTTAATCTTGTGATCTTAAACATGTCATGTGAAAAATTAAAATTAAAAATTGCTAAAAAAGAAAAAAGATCATTATTTTTTAAACGAATTAAAAAGAAGTAGGTCATTTTTTTTTAAATGGAGAAAGTACTATTTTTAAAAAAATGCGTATTCAATTCAAATATAATAATCCGAAGCATGAACAGTTAATCTAAAACTAATTTACAAAAATAATTTCAGATAAATATATTCGTTCCTCTTTATTTATTCATAATACTAAAAATAGATATCCAATTATATTTATTCAATACAAAAAAATCAATGAATAATTTATCATTTTATGTTCATTTTATTTTTTATTTTTAAATAATTATTCATTATCTAATATATTTTTTAAAATATTAAATTTATTATATTCAAAAGATGATATACATAGTAAAACTATTCGTAATATTTATTATTCTTTAAAACATATATATATCAGTTCAATAATGAACAAATTAAGATAGACAAATGGAGTAAAATAACAAAAAATAAAATTTAAAATAGAGGAAGAAGAAGTCATTGCATCAGACAGAGCAGCATCATTTTCAACATTCAACGTTTGAAGATTGACGATGGATGATTCATCTTTTATTTATTTAATTATTATGAGTCTGATAATTTGACTTTTGACTAAATTTCAACTGCACCTCGTGCACATTTAGCTTCTCCTCCTCCCTCCGCCCTCCCCTCTCATACCCTTCTTTCTCCTTGTCGTAAATGTGTTTCTAGGAACTCTAATCAAAATAAGTCTAGAAATAAATAAGGTGATCAAAATAGATCACCTATTTAATAAATTATCAAAATAAGTTGAATTTAATAATTTTTTTTAACGATCAACTAACGGAATTGAACAGTTAAAAAAATTATGTAAAATATAATAAATTATTACGTTTTACAAAAAAATTCGTAAAACATAATAAATTATTACGTTTTATAAAAAAATCATAAATCGTAATAAATTATTACATCTTAGAAAAGAAATTCGTAAAACGTAATAATTTGTTATGAACTACGTGAAAATCCAAATAAATAAAGCAGTATTTTGTCACATCATAGTCAAATCAACTTTTTTGAGTGACTCGTAAGAAAAATTTAGGCTTTTGTCAATGTCAAATTGCTGTATTGCAATTACCACAAATCGAAATTAATTATTCAATTAAGAAAAGAAAATAGTTTGTTTTTGTTTTTAGTATATATAAGATGTAATTTCCAAATTCCAATTACCATTAATGTTTAACGGGTATTTTGTATTTTTTATGTACATATGGAAGGGTATTTTAGTAATTACATAAGTTAATAGTCCAAGTTTTTTTTTTTTTTTTTTTTTTCTATTCAGCTTTTATATATATATATATATATACACCATAATGTCATTAAACAGTAAGTATTTTTCATTCTTAATTATAAATCTTGAGTTTAAGCTATAGGTATGAAATCGCTTTTGAAAGAAACGTTTAGCTTTTACAATAGAACTTTTTGACGTAAATTACAATTAATTGAATGGTAATTTTAGTAACTAAGTTAATAGTCAAATTAAATAGTTTTTTTTCTTTTTTTTTCTTTAGTCTACTCAGCGTTTGTATATACGCTACCAAATGTTGTGGAAGATAATCAAATACTTCGTCATTCTTAATCAAATGTATCAAGTTTGAGCTGCATGTAGGGAATTACCTTCGATAGAAAATGTTTTACCTTCAAAGTAGGACTTCTTGACGTAAATTCAAATTTGTTGAACTGCAAATTTACCAAAAATAAATAAATATTTATATATGTTTTTTTTATAAAACTAGTTGGTTGAGGATCTATTATAAAATTCTGATTGGTTGTCGAAGCCAGTTGTGACTCCACAATTAGGCTAAAATGGGCATCTAGCAGATCTGTTTCAATATAATTTTTCTTATAGGGAAATGATATCGATATAAAATATTAATATTTTTAGTTTTAGTTATCTCTATTCAAACGGTAAGAGTTGTATGCAATTTCACATTGACTAAAACGTAAGTTTTTCTTACGAGTTACTCAAAAACATTGATTTGACTATGATGTGACAAAACATTGATTTATTTATTTGAATTTTCATGTAGTTCGTAACAAATTGTTATGTTTTATAGAAGAAATTATAAAACGTAACAATTTATTATGTTTTACAAATTTTTTTATAAAACGTAATAATTTATTACGTTTTACATAATTTTTTTTACTGTTTAACTCCGTTAGTTGATCATTAAAAAAGAAGGTAAAATGTAATAAATTATTATGATTAGCCTATTTTGATAACTTATTAAATAAGTGGCCTATTTTTGTCACTTTATTTATTTCTTAGTTTATTTTGATTCTGAGTTCTGTTTTTAGTACTTTGACCATTCATCCAAAAAAAGTATTTTTTCATCTTATTTTATGTATTATTTTTAAAATTTATTTTAAAAAATATTACTTTATTATAAGTAGAAATAATTTAATTTTAATTTTTTATTATTAATAAAATAATTTATACTCACACAAATATCTAAGAATTGTTTTAGACTATAAAATTCAAAAGTTTTACTCCCCCCATTTCAAAACAATTGAATTGTTGGAGTATGACACACACGTTAAGAAAAATCTTTTAGGACTTGTAGGTTACTTTTCAATATTATTCTTTTAATTGTTATTAAATTACTCTCCTACAAAATGTGAAGTACTTAAGAACCTCATTAAATAAAAAGGTAAAATTAGAATAAATTTTCAACATGTCTCTTAAAAAATGAACAATTTATTTATTTTGAACATTGAAAAATAACTCAACAATTCATTTATTTTAAAATGAAAGGAGTATTTTTTTTTAAAATACCATGCCAAGTTCAATGGAACCGCACAAAATGATATGATAGGAGTAGTTTCTTGAGAAAATTGAAGAATAGGTGTCTTTTAAGTCTTGAATGAAGGATTGGTGACATTGACCAATAGACAGGGTCAAACATTATTAGGAAACTTGATCAAGTTAATAGTGGACTTGATTAATATTTTCAAAACTTTCTAATCTTTTCAAAAATACAAATCAACCCAACTCATACCCTTTTCAATCAAAATCAACCACTCTCTCCTCTCTCTCGACAGCTTCTCTCAACTCTCTCCCAGCCAATAGTTCTGCAAAATTTCTCCCTTCAACCCCCGACGACAAATAGTTGGACTTCAAGTTCCCCTCTTCAATTCAATCAACCTATCTCTCATCCCTCTCTCGACAGGTTCTTTCAACTCTCTCCCAACCAACTGTTCTGCAAATTTTATATTTTAATCCTCGGAGACTTTAACATTCAACTATAAATAGTTGGGATTCCAGTTTCTTTTCGACTTTAATCGACGTGACAGCCTTGTTCTCCGGCCACAACAGCTTCGAATTCTTCATCGGTCCTTTTCTTCTTTCACAGGTAAAATTTATGGCCTTTTTAGTTTTGAAGAAAACGAGGAACTTGAGCCAACTTCTCTTATAGTATTGGTTAACAATTTCAATATTTGTTGCACTAATTTGAAATGCGGTCTGAATAAAACCCTAATTTCTGATATTTCTTCTCTTCTCTTCTCTTTTCGAAGTGAATTATGATATTTTATTAGTTGTTGCATTTTTTTGAAGTTTAATTTTTATTGTTTGTGTTCATAGAAACAAAAGGATAATTTGGTTTGATTTGTTCTGTTCTTGTTCTTGGTAAAAATGGTGAAATTGTTGTTTTTTGTTTAACAAAATTGTGCTACTGTTTCCTCCGATAGATTACCCATCTGGTACAATATATTAACCATCTGATGCAACAGATTTATCATATGATGCAATAGATCAACCATCTGATGCACCAGAGGAACCATCAGATTACAATTCTGATGCAACAGATTAATAATCCGATGCAACAATTTTACCATATATTGCAACAGATTAAGCTTCGGATAAAAATCTGATGAAACTAATTAACCATATGGTTCAATGGAAGAATCATCAGATTAATGATCTGATGCAACAGATGAACCTCCTATTGGATTAAAAGCCTACCAACTCTTCCTACAGAAAAAGTCTAAGACTTGATTTTTCCAACTGATCATTCATCTGCCGCGATAAACGGCCCTATGTTGGAAGAAATCTAAACAATATTGACTGTTGATAACTGTTTTGATAGATCACTCATGTGTTGCAACAGATGTGTGACCTGTTGCACAGACCATTCATCTTTTGCAATATATGAGTGATATATTTGGTATTGTCGCAACAGATTACTCAGCCATTACTACGAATTATTTAACTGTTTCAACAGATCACTCATATGTTGCAATAGATGATGTCACAATAGTTGTGTGATCTATTAAATAGACCATTCATCTGTCTTAAAAGATGAGTGGTATGTTTTATGTTGTTGCAACAGATTACTCATCCCCTGCAACAGTTTAGTTATATACTGCAACAGATATACTACCTGGTGCAACAGATCGGTGATCTGTTGCAACTATTATTTTACTGTTTTGCTTGTTTGATTTACTGTTATCCCTTTTTAATGATGCATTAATCAACAATAATTTATTATTTTATGTTCCTGTTAATTTTAGATAATATGGTTCCCAAAACAATAGAAACTGAATCAAGTGCAAGTAAAGGAACAAGTGAAGTAGCTAGGCTACATCCACTACTCTATGAGCTTGCTTTACAAGCGTTATCTCAATCGGGAGTAGAATATGATGAACATGGGAAGGAGGAATATTTCAAAAGCGATGATGCAGATGCTAGTAGCCCTTCCACCGAAGAGCTGGTCAAAGCCTTCAGCATTGATTGTTATCTTGTGAGAATGTAGTGCGATGGTGCCGCAGATTTAACGGTTGATTTCGTGGTTAAGTCAGCCATGGGAAAATCTTTCGACGCCTTCAGAAAAATACTTTGAGAATAAAAATTGAATGCTTATTTCAGGGACAGCTGCTTTGGGAAATATCTTGATTTGCCGAAGGACAACAATGCTTGTTTCCAAATAAAAATGGTATATGAACTTCTCAAGCGTAGGTTTATGTATGAAAACAAAGATAATATGGATGAGGTGTGGATAAATTACTGTGGCATACCTGTTTGTTTTGGTTGGAAGGAGTTTGCCATAGTTACTGGACTAAAATGTTATCCTCTTTCTCAAGTTATACCTATTCTAACCCCAAAAAAACACCCCGCACACCCAAAAAGGCAAAGGCAAGTCGTGTAATTATGATGACCTGGTATCCATTATTGGTCCAAGCTTCAAAAACAAAAATTTGATAGAAGCGTTGAAAGGTAAAGGACTTTCAAAGAAGCACAAGCAGTCATTGTGCTTGGTTTGATTTGTACATCATATTCTTTGGGTGAGAGACGCTAACAACAATATAAGCCTCAGTTTAATAAAGCTCTCCGACGATCTTGAGGTGTTTAACAACTATCCATGGGGGTATGAAAGCTTTAAAATGACTGTCAAATATTTGTTGACTCCGTTAGCGCCAAAGCCAGTCAACTTATATGGCTTCCCATGGGCTTTCATGGTAAATGTTTCTTTCTTCTATTATGATATCATTCATTTTTTTCGCTCAATAATGGTTTTGATTTATTGGCGTTATTTTATAGGCTTGGGCGTTTGAAGTCATTCCTTATTTGAGACAACAAGTGAACTAACAGGAAGGAGTTTCCTGTCCAAGAATCTTGAGATGGTTGTCGGCCAAAACTCATAAAAATATAA
>NW_025896065.1:2722920-2730434 GCF_002878395.1 Capsicum annuum | reverse complement strand
CCATATAAGTTGACTGTCTTTGGTGCTAACGGAGTCAACTTATATGGCTTCCCATGGGCTTTCATGGTAAATGTTTCTTTCTTCTATTATGATATCATTCATTTTTTTCGCTCAATAATGGTTTTGATTTATTGGCGTTATTTTATAGGCTTGGGCGTTTGAAGTCATTCCTTATTTGAGACAACAAGTGAACTAACAGGAAGGAGTTTCCTGTCCAAGAATCTTGAGATGGTTGTCGGCCAAAACTCATAAAAATATAAAATTTCTTGATCTCTTCAACCCCCCGAAGGATGCAGTAAGTATAATTATGATTAATTTTTTCTTTTAATTAATATTTTTTTGAATGATCTAATCATTATTCTAATATATTTAATGATTTATGTTAGAATGTGCATCCGTCGCTAGTTCCGACCAATCGAGAGTTGAATATGCCATTTTTCTTACTTTACGATCTGTACAAACTTTATCAGACCCTGAGATCATCGACAGAATAAAAATGGAATTGTTTGGAGCAATAGCCATTACAAAAAAAATAATTTTGGAGGGTGGGCTTGTTGTTGTTGTTGATGGAGCTGTTGGTGGTGGTAGTGGTGCTGCTATTGGTGCTAATGATGCTCCTCTTATAGTATTTAAAGCAAACCATTATGAGTATGATCATACTGATTATACAGATTTTGCCTCTCTCAACGAATGTTCTGCATGTAAATGTTAAGACTGCTGGATGAAACATGATGTAGTGATTAATGCTATTAATGCATTAACTACTTCTGTAAAGGAATTGACATCTAAGAGGGGTCTCATTCCATCAAAGAGAAATTTATTTCCATCTGCTCCATTAGAGATTAGGGCTAAGAAGAGAAAGAGAGTGATTTCCAGGGCATTATCAGGCATCCAAAAAAGCAAAATTGCAAATCCGCTGTTTGTGTGTTGCAATGAGCAACGTACAATGTCCAAAGGAGAGCAGCACGTACTCAAGAAGGTAAATATATTATGTCTTCCAACTGATAAAACAAACAAACACATATCTGTTTCAACAGATGACACATCTGCTGAAAATTATCAAACAGATATATACATCTGTTGCAACAGTTGACTAATCTGTTGCACCAGATACTTTATCTGGTGCAACATATGTCTCGTCTGTTTTAGCAAATCAAATGCTTTTCATACAGCTTTTATTTGTACCAACAGATGACCTATCTGCTACAACAGATGATTCATATGTTGCAACGGATGGTTCATCCATCGGAAATTATCACACAGGGTCTTCCTCATGTAGAAATTTGTCCCAACAGTTGATTTATTGTAGCAACAGAAATATAATATATTTGAGATAATTAAAAATGGGAGGAAGACCTGTTTGATTTTCTAGAAGAAATGAGTTATCCTTTTTTATTTTATTGTATCTCTGTGATTAGAATTGACCAATTCTGGCTATCCAGGTGGATATAGAAGAAGCTACTGCTGAACGACATTGACAATATGTTACTCCTTTTATGGAAATACAAAGAACAAAAAGCGTAGAAACCGTACACAAGCAACAATGAATATCCACGATGAGCAAAGTCGAATTCCATAGCACCGGATGAAGAACAACTTGTCCATACTGAGTAGATCTTTATAGCTTGAGCCTGTCAAAGAAATCCTTGGCAGTATATTTAAATTATTGTTGATGTATTTGTTGAGATTTGTACCCAAAACAATTTTTTTACATTTCATTTATTCGTTGACTTATTTCAGCTAATTTATGAAGGCTTCGATTTATTTTATTTTGTCTATAAATTTTATTTATTCTTTAGATTTGAACTTATTAATTGAAAAGGAATACTAGATTCAAATATTACAACAGATAATGTATCTGTTGCAACAAACGACACATCTATTGGAAAATTCAAATAGATTTAGACATATATTGCAACAATTAGGTGATCTGTTGAAATTTATCAAACAGGTTTTCCCACTATTGCAACAGATGAACTTTAGATAAAAACATCAAGATAATGCAACAGATGACACATCTATTGGGAAAAAAAGAACAGATTTAGACATATATTGCAACAGATGGACTTTATCTGTTGCAACAGACGACACATCTATTAGAATAATCGAATAGATTTATACATATGTTGCAACAGGTAGGTTATCTGTTAGAATTTATCAAACAGGTCTTCCCACTGTTGCAACAAATGGACTTTAGATAAAAACATCAAGATAATGCAACAGATGACCAACCTACTGCAGCAGATAAACTATATCTCAGAACAGGTAGGATAATTGTTACAACGGATGGAGAATCTGTTGCATTATAAAAATTCAACTTTTGTTGGACATAAAAAATTTTCACTACGTGTAAAAAAGTTAAAGAGAATTGAAATAAAAAGGCACAACCCATCGACGGTGTTCAATTCAAACACCTAATAAAATAGGCATCAAGTAGACATGTTCATTTTAAACACGTAAAATAAAATAGGCATCAAATATATTAGTGTCAGTCCTGGGATATTTCTCTGACTTGCCGTCACTTGGCCCCCAACGGTCATTTTTTCCCCCATTGTCTTATATATTTATCGTCCTCCTAAAATTTAACCCTAAATTCCCAAATCTTCTTCTTCATCATCATCTTCTTTTATCTATTCAAATTCTTCAAATTATAACTTTCATTTTATCCAAATGACCTTGACAATGTCGAGCGCATCTTTCGGTGGTTTTTTGTGATAAAGATTTTTGATAGTGTAAGTGTGGTCATGAAGCTCTGTTAAAGACTTCTTGGACTCAAAAAAATCTGGGTCGTAGGTTTTTTACTTGTAAGATTTCAAAGGTAATATTTTTTTTATTTAATTAATTGATTAATTATTGACTTATAATTTATTTTGTAATTGTGTTCTCTTTTTTTTTTTTTTTTTTTATAGAAATTGGGTGGATGCGATTACTTTGATTGGTATGAATAACGACACCCTTCACAAGCAAATCGTGTAATCTGGGGTTTGTTGAACAAAGTCAAGGCTTATAAAGAGAAACAAAATCGAGCAAGAAGATACTACATTGTTGTCGTTATTGCTACTGATTTGGTGTTGTTGGGCACATAGATATTGAAGCCTAGTTGCTAAAATTTTCATGGTGGTGTGTGTATTTGCTACTGGTTTGTTGCGACGAGCACATGGATATTCAAGCGTAACTATTGGAAAATATCAAAAAGATTTAGGCATAAGTTGTAAAATTTAGGTCATCTGTGGAAATTATCAAACAGGTCTTCCCACTGTTGCAACAGATTAGAATTAGATTATTCATAGAAATAACATCGGCGTAATGCAACAGATAACCAACTTATTGCAACAGATAAATTATCTGCCAGAATGGATTAAATATATTTTACAACAGATTGACAATCTAATCTATTGCATTATGTACATTTAATAAAGTGAAGGGTGACTTCAAAATTAAAAAATTCTATTTCACAGGCTCTTTTATATACACAGGCTTCAAGTGTCCAGTTAGTACCCCATAAGCCTAGACCTCTTGCAGGTTTGCCACGTTGTTGTGGCACATAAAAGTCGTCGGCTTGGCCATTTCTATGCCGGTCAGCAAACATTCGATGTGTGCAAGAGCGTGCGAGCCGCTCGCTTTAACGACATCATCTTTTGGAAGGATCATTCCCCTATGTTGACCTTTAAAATTCCATGATTTCTTCATCAACACTTCCTTTGGCAAATGATTTATCAGTTTACTCTCCCTCAATAAGATGGAAAACAGCATCATCAGTGGCTCCACGAGGAGAAAAAGATTGAAATCATCGATAAGAGGTACGTTAGAGTCATAAACATTGATCTTTCCCTCCTCATGTAGTATCTCAACAACCCGATAATACACGTCATTCACGCTAATGACTGCAAGAATTCTTTTTGCCTCGGTCCAGCTCTTGCCGTGTAGATTTGGCCTGTCCCCTCTAACATATCTTAATGTTTCTTATTCATCCAAGACCGTCGTAGGAACTAGGAAATCAAGTCCCAAGCCAAGGGATGACGCATCTCTATTGAGTTGATCATACCTCTACTTGAACTTCTTGCAGAAGTCGAGGTCCATTATCCTATCGGCAACATCATAAGCTTTTCGGTACTTTAATTGCCTTTTCCTCATGAGGCAGAGAATTATATCAATATGCTGTGAGATAAGAAGTCAATTTTTAAATATGTTAGTAATTGTAAAGATGCAATGGATGGTTCATCTGTTGCATAGGGTTCTCTGTATCAATAATCTAACTCAATTTATGCAACAGATGGATAATAAGTTGCACTAGAACTACAACCAGTTGCACCAGTATAACCAGCTATTGCAACAGATGTGAAATATGTTGCGTAGCTTCTTCTTTATGGGGTAGATTAGAAGGGCTAGGTTAGAAAAAGTAAACTTGCCTTGTCCTCGTACGGAATACGCATATCAGTCAGAGTCTAAAAGTCTTGGGTGGAAAAGGGAGGCCTGGGGTAATCTGGTGCGCCTGGCTTGACATTCTTGGCCTGTCCCAGATCCCTCTTCTCTTCGGTGCCAAGTTCCACGTATATGTCCATCTTCTTGACTGGCCTCAAAATTTCAACAGCTTTTGGAGAGGGAAGAATTACAATTTTTTTTTATTTTTGAGCAGAGAGTACATCTCTAATTGCTCTTTTCCTTCTCCTAACCAATGCTGTAGGAGTGTGTGGCTCCCTCACCTTCTTGAATGGTATGACACACCTATTGGATTTGAATTTCTCAATAGCTTTAGAGATAGCCTCTACTTTTTCAAAGACTTTATCCTGTCTGTCCGTGCACTCATCGCATTCGCAACGAGAACACGAGGGTGAAGAGGGGTGAGAGGGACCTGTGTAAGGGTGAAAAGGGGTGTTTTTAAACATATTTATTCTTTCTTGAGCATCAACATGCTCATCATCATGAATGGTAGCAGCATCAACATGTTCGCCACCAACACTAACAACTC
The DNA here is from genome assembly GCF_002878395.1 of Capsicum annuum. Classification (NCBI taxonomy): domain Eukaryota; kingdom Viridiplantae; phylum Streptophyta; class Magnoliopsida; order Solanales; family Solanaceae; genus Capsicum; species Capsicum annuum. The sequence goes on along the minus strand of NW_025896065.1, from coordinate 2,725,465 downwards.
CACCAGGAGAAGCACCTGGATCTGCCTTAGTAAAAGGTTGGTCATGAAGAGCCTCAACATTAGGCTGACCTTACCTAACTGCTCTTCTTATGGCTGTTGCTCTAGCCAATTCCTTCTTTATTAACTCCGCCGTTGGGTCTGCAATAGTATCAACATGACCTAGAGTAATATAAGAAGTCATCACCGACTCCTCTTCAGTAGGCACGATCCATGGATGCACAACCTATAAAAAAGAAAAAAAATATATGCATTTAAATCATATAATATAATAATTTTCACAGTTGGGCTACATTTAAAAAAAAAGGCCCATTTGTTGCATAGTTTGCAGTATATGGTTAAAATCCGTTTGAGTCTAGTTCAGAGAAACAGTGCAACTCATAGATAATCTGATGCAAAATATCAATCATTTGTTGTAACAGCTGCACAAGACGGGTAATCTATTATGCAACAAATGATCTGTATATCGCAACAGATGAACAATATGGTATCAGATTAAACATTTGTTGCATAATTTGCAGGAGATGGTTAATCTTTTAGGAGTCGGGTTCAGAGAACCAAAGCCACAGATGGGTAATCTTATGGAAGATATACTCGGTCATAACAGATGTCCCATCTGGTGCATTATATATAACATCCCATATACCAGATATAACATCTGTTCAATATCTTTCTTATCTTTGAGTAGAATTATTTTACTTGAAGAAGACGTACTGCATCATCCGGAGGGTTAAAGAGATCAACCTCCTTAATATTGGTGTTGCTCTTTGCAGCCAACCACCTAAACATCCTTGGATGAGAAATCTCATCCGGGTAATCCATTAACTGCTTTCGGACGGGAGGAATGACTTTAAATGCCCGAGCCTAAAATGTGTAAACAGGAAGCAAGCAAAAAAATAAATCATAATAACTATATTCAATATAAATTAATGGATGAGTAAAATTACTGATTAATTTTACCATGAAAGCCCAAGGAAAGCCGTATAATGTGGTCATCCCTGAGGATAGCTTTGTCAGTAAATATTGGACAGTTAAGTAGAAGCTGTCATATCCCCAGAGATAATTGTTAAATTTATTGAAATCCTCAGCACGCGCCAACAAATCATCTTCTATGACCTTGTTGACATCTCTTGCCAATACAACCGAATGGGAAAACCAAACTAAGCACAATTGTTCCCTGTACTACTCTGGTATGGTTTTGTCCTCGAGATCTGTCAACAAATCTGATGCTTTGTAGCCACGTCGAGCAATGTCAAACAACCCATCTATTTTTCCCTTGTATTTTCTTTCCTTGGATCTTTAGCGGGGTGGTGGTCCTTCTGGACGATGGCATCTCAAGCCAATCACTATGCAAGCTCTTGCAAGCCAAAACAAACAGGCATGCCGTAGTAGTTGATCCAGATTTCATCCATCTTGTTTTTGCCCCCTCCTCCGGATCTTTATCATTCCCCGTGTGCTTGATCCTGCGTTTGAGAAGACCATATATCATCATCATAGGGAAACGAATATGGGCAGAGGGGTCCTCAGGCAGCTCAAGAAAGCATCCAAAGAAGCTCTTCTTAAAAAGTCCACCTATGTTTTCGTTCTTCATAATTTTCATAAAATGTTCAAAAAATTTCCCCATCTGACATTTAAGTAAAATTTGACCAGTTAATTGTTTTCCTTCTGGGTCATTTATCGGCATCGCAACTTCAAACCTTTCAATACTAAAAGTTTTGACAGGATCATGCTGGGATGTCGATATTTACTCACGCCCCATTGGTGATTCATTATCATCATATTGATGATCATCCTCTTTCTATTTCTGACTCTCCAATTCCTCCTCTTTCTCACTTTCATGTTCTTCATCAGCATCTACGGACCCTTGTCCACCTCCCTCAATGTTGTTTTCACATCTCTCCTCAGCTTCAATTTTCTCTAACTGAGATTGTTTAGGAAGCTCCTCTGAATCCCTCTGTACTGTAGCCTTTTTTTTTAGTGGTCAGACGTTAATCCACTTTCATTTTCTTTTCTTTTGGGAGACATGTTTTACCTACAGACAAAGAAAAACAAAAATTACATTACAGTTGATGTATGCATAGATTTTAAAAAATACATTACAAACACCACGAATACCGACACACAACAGCCACCACCACAAACACAATGAATACCGATACTCCAACAGCCACCACCACAAACACCACCAACCAATGCCAAAAAATAAACAAATACCACGAATACCACCACCACCACAAATACCACCAACTATAGGTGTCAAACGGGCCGGGCAGGGCCAACCCGAAATCGGCCCTTCCATTTTAACCGGTTTGAGGGCCGGTTTTGATGCTAGTCGGGCCGGGCCGGGCCAAACAGTAAAAAAATTAAAACCCACCCTAAGCCGACCCACTTAACCCAACCCGGTCAAACCCACCAAAATCCGGTCAAACCTAATTAAAAGTCGGTCAAACCCATTTAAAAAATAAATAAATAATCCAATATACACTATATACACTCCAATATACAATATATATTTTTTAAAAAATATATAAACAATTACACATATATA
>NW_025896065.1:2708360-2719920 GCF_002878395.1 Capsicum annuum | reverse complement strand
AGAAGTTAGGGACAATCTACATTGAATATTTTTTAACAATGTTGATAAATAAAAATAATATTGTGAATGGAGTCTAAAAATATCAGACCGACAAGTAGTTCTAGGAATACTGTTAAACATAGGATTATAAATTACTTGTATATAACGAATAAAAGCATCAGAAGAAGGAAAACTAAAAGGCAAACAACCCACAACTACCATTTTAGCTATTTCTTCCCGGTCCCTCAATTTAATATACTTCTTCGCTACGTGACCGGTTGCTGGGTCCATTCTAGTTTGTGTTGGCCCACCAACATCCCCACCACCTTTTGCAATATTTAACTCTCTTTTGTGATCTTCAGCTACATGTCTCATTAACGTACCCGTACCCCTTGCTTGCCTCCACTTCTATGCTTATATATTTATTGACAAATATTGCATTGCACCTCAATATCTGATATACGTTCAAAAAATTAGCATGCAATACTAGTTCTTTTACGAGGTCTTGGGACAGTGGGAGGACGGTGAGGGAGATTAACCGATTCAGATCTAACGTCAGCATCTTCTACTTCGGGTGTCTCAGCAATATTTTCATTATCTTCGTCTAAATTAACCGCATCTACTTCATTTTCTTCTTCTATACCGTAATTTTCCTGAGCTTCAACATAATCCATATCGTGAGCACCTACACCTATTTCTTCCTCAAAAGGTGTACCAAGCGGTACTGGAGGCGAAGGTACATGGGTATATCTACTACTTAAACTACCTCTGCCGCTAGTAATTCACTTTTTACTACCACTACCGCTTCCGGGATAAAAAATTTTAACACCTTTAGTAGCGAGATTTCTTAATTTATTCATAATATGAATTAAATTAAACTAAAAATATTCAAAATACACAAATATAATAAAATTAAATATTAAATAATTAAGACAATAAATAAAAATTAAACGTAAGAGATGGAACGACAATACCAAATTTTGGAAGTATCCGAAGGTTGTGACTTTAGAAACTTCCGCTCGTACTTTGTAAACGAAAAATTAAAAAATTAAAGTGAACACTTTAAGAAATTAAATATATTGAATATTTGAGAATTGAGAATTGAGATTTGAGAGAGAATGAGAATTGAGAGAGTGAAAAATTGTGTGAAAAATGAATTGAAGTTGTAGGGTATTTATAAATTTTTTTTGAAATTAAAAAATATTTTTTAAAGTTAACTTTTTTTTTTTTTAAAATAAATGGGCCCAAACTAGCCGTTTGGACCCAAAAACGACTATATAGCCGTTGGGCCAACGGCTAGTTTGGCCCAAAATCTTTTTTTTTTTAAAAAAGGTATTCGAGCCGGGCCGGGCCGGTTGACCGATGGGCCTGGATCGGGCTTGGTCCGGGCCCGGTTAGCAGGGCCCATTTTAAAAAAATTATCAGCTCGGGACCCGAAACCCTAAAGTCCTAGGACTTATCAAGCCGGGTCAAACCGAGTCGGGTTACTTACAAGGGCCGGGTCGGCCCGGCCCACTTGACACCCCTACCACCAACCAATGCCAACAAACAAACAAACACCACATATACCGACACCACCACAAATACCACCAACCAATGCCACCACCGGTGCCACCACGACGACAACAAACACCACCACCACCAACAACAACAACAACACCATCCAACCATACCATGATAGTCAACGGAACACTGCGATGGAAACTAGGGATTTCTCGAGTTCTTCCTACAATTTTACCATCAAAACTCAAAATTGTAAACCCATTCTCGAAGATAATACAACTAAAAGTTTTATTTTTCATTATTAACTTAAAAGCCCTTATTTTTTAGAAAAAAAATAAATATAGAGCTCTTCTCGAACTCTGTTACCTATGAAAATAAAGAAAATAACTGATATAAGCAAGAATAATGTCGAAAATAACACCTATGTGGTTGGAAATAAGAAGAAAAGTGATCTGTTGTGAAGGGTTGAGCAAATTTGTTGAGTAGTTGTTGTCTGTACTGTATTGTTGAGTGAGAATGAGAGAGAAAGAGCCAGACCTCGAGATTTAAAATGATGCAACATTTTGTATGGGTTGATTTGTATTTTGGAAAAGAATGACAAGTAGTTTTGAAAATGTTAATTTGGTCCAAAATGATCTTAATTATTTTTAAAATCATAAAATATATGCGTAATTTTTAAAATCATATAAAACAATTAAAGTTGTAGTTGACCGAGTACTCTAGGAGGTGACCCTGTGAAAACTCACCCCCGGTCCTAGATTAGTCAATTTAGGAGTCTAACATATGAGCTCAATTGAAGTTGTAAAACACAAATGTTCAACTTGTTGCGTCAGATTTCTCATCTGTTGTAAATTATCAATTAGATTAGGTAACAACAGATTACGAATCTGATGTAAATTATCAAACAGATTAAGTCATCTATTGCGACAGATTACCCATCTGTTGTAAATTATCAAATGGATTATCATATGTCGCAACAAATTACCCATATGTTGTAAATTATCAAATAAGTGCTGGCATCTGTTGTGGCTGATCCTATGAGAACTCACCCCTAGTCCTAGATTAATCGATAGTTTACCCTATGAAAACTCACCCCTAATCCCAGATTATTCAATCAAGGTATTAGTACCCTAGTCCTAGATTAATCAATTAAGGTATTATTATAACATATTAGGTAGTAAGAATCAGTTTGGGTCGGAGTGATTGATCACCGACTTTGGTCGGGAGGAACGCAGTACCGCTTCATCATGCAATTGACAAAAGACTCAATTGAAGTTGTAGTAGACCCTATGATAACTCATATTTAATTAAGGTATTAGTCTAACATATGAACTCAATTGAATTATATATAAATAAATGTTCAACCTGTTGCAACAGATTTCTTTTCTGTTGGATCAAACAGATTATGTAATCTGTTCCAACATATTACACATCTGCTGTAAACTATCATACAGATTAAGCCACCTGTTGCGACAGATCACGAATATGTTGTAAACTATCAAACAGATTAAGTCATCTATTACAACAGATTACCCACATGTTGTAAATTATCAAATGTATTGAGTCATATATTATAATAGATTACCCTTCTATTGTAAATTATCAAATAGGTATTGTCATCTATTGTAGTTGACATTATGAGAACTCACCCCTAGTCCTAGATCAATCAATTAAGGTATTAGTCTAATATATGAGGTAGTAAGAATCGGTTTGGCTCAGAGTGATCAATCACCGACTCTGGTCGGGAGGAACGCAGTACCGTCTCATCATGCAATTGACAAAAGACTCGATTGAAGTTGTAGTTGACCTTATATTTAATTAGGGCATTAGTACCCTAGTCCTAGATTAATCAATTAAGGTATTAGTCTAACATATGAGGTAGTAAGAATTAGTTTGACTCAAAGTTATCGATCGACGACTCTAGTCAGGAGAAACGTAGTACCGTCTCATCATGCAATTGCCAAAAGACTCAATTGAAGTTATAGTTGACCTTATGAGAACTCATCCCTAGTCCCAGATTATTCAATCAAGGTATTAGTACCCTAGTCCTAGATTAATCAATTAAGATATTAGTCTAACATATGAGGTAGTAAGAATTGGCTCGGTTCAGAGTGATCGATCGACGACTCTGGTCGGAGGAACGCAGTACCGTCTCATCATGAAATTTCCAAAAGACTCAATTAAAGTTGTATTTGACCCTATGAGAACTCAAATTCAATTAAGGTTTTAGTTTAACATATGAACTCAATTGAAGTTATATATAAACAAATGTTCAACATGTTGCAACATATGTCTTTTATGTTGGGTCAAATCAAATAGATTAGGTAATATGTTGCAACATATTACGCATCTGTTGTAAACTATCAAACAGATTATGTCATTTGTTGTGACAGATCACGAATCTGTTGTAAACTATTAAACAGATTAAGTCATCTGTTGAACTAAAATATTTTTTAATCCTTTTTTTATAAAGCAATTTAGGTATTTCCTGTTCGAGATAAAATAGTTAAAATACTAAGGCAGTAAAAAAAATTACTCGGTACAACTTTGATAACTCAAAAATCTCCTCAGTGAGTAGTCTTATCTGGTTTTTTAAATGTCACCGTCTCTTCGTGCCCCTCAAAAGTTATTAATGAATATTTAAAACCCTCCATATCTAGAACTCTCTCTCCTTCATCCATAAAGTAGTCTAGACTAGACTCAACTCATAACTCTTCTTTATTCTTTATTCTCAATTATCTTTGTTGTTTCCTTTTTTCCTCTCTTTTCTCTCTTCTTTCGGATGAAGATCCTTTGGAATCTCAACCAATCAATATTTTTTCTCGACTAAACTGGATATTCTGATCCATTTGCTTTTTTGACATTGTAGGTATGGTTCAAAGTTGCTCTTTTCATCTCGTCTTCTTCTTTGTATGTCATTTAAATTAGTTATTTACATCTGTTGCTATGAATGATTTATCCATTACCAGTTTTCTATTTATTGAGAAAATTGAAGAAAAGGTGACTTTTAAGTCTTGAATGAATGAACCATTGTTTTTATTAAAATATGCGAAAAAAGTCATCTGTTGGGAGAACTTAAAAAGCCTTATTATTAGTATAGTTTTTTTTATGTCTTTTGTTTGGTACTTTGGTGGTGCTGTTGTTGGGGGTGGTGGTTGTGTTGGAACATGTGATGTTTGTGTTGTTGATGGTGTTGGAACATAAGGTGTTGTTTTGTTTGTTTGTTTGTTGTAGATGTTGGTGGTGGTGGTGTTGCAACTGATGAATCAGCTGTTGGAATAGACGGAGCAACTTTTTAAAGAAATCAAACCAGTAGTAAGTCTGGTTTGATTTATTCCAACAGATGGCCCATCTGTTGCAACATGTCATCCATCCTTTACAAATGATGCCTCATCAGTTAAACAGATGGGTAATCTATTGCATCATATTGGTCATTTGTTGATTTACTCAATTCTGTGTTCCCCTTTTATAATGTTCTTTTTGTTCTTCTCTTGTTTGATAACAAATGTATTTCTCTTGTTTGCAGACAAAAGAAAGTGAAATTGGATCCACTTTTGTCCGGCTAGCATTAAAGACTAGAGTAAAGATGGGTTTGGAGAAATAATCTACTTGCAGATGGAACCACTTCATATGTGGGAGGTATGTATTATTGATCAACCTATCATGAAAACACACATCCAGTACAATGATTTTGTGAAGGTTTGTTCTTTACCTATTAGGCATTAATTCTTCAAACAAGATATGGAATTTTACAGTTAAGATTGTTAGGTTCAAACTGGTAAGGCTGAGGGACCAAGATGGTGGTGTCGATATCCGATTACAATTAATGATAGTTTATGCTCATGCTTTTGTGTCAAGTTTGGGGAAGGGTTCAAGTTTTTGGCAACAGTGTAAATATCCAATAGTGATTGGACCGGTTTTAATGACGCAATGGACTTATTGAAAGGCCTTCGAAGCCTCGCACTGTAACAAACAATGATGGATCTAATAGAAATTTTCCTGGTCCAAATTTATATGGATGGGTTATTGGAGGAGACTATTATACAGCAGAAGGTGTTTGGATGAAAACCTGTGTGGGAAGAGGGAGATTGAGAAGACCATATATCATCTTAGTACTTGTTTAAGAGGATACACAGGGTCGAAAGAAAAGTGTAGCGAAATTAGCTTATGAAATTGACATGAAAAATGAAAAAACTGGATGAGATACGAATGTGAAAGTGTATCCAAAAATGAAAATCCATCAGTCGTTGAAAACAAAGAAGAATGGTCAAGAAGAATTGACCCTGTGTATCCTCTTAAACAAGTACTAATATGATATATGGCCTTCTCAACCTCCCTCTTTCCGCACAGGGTTTCTCCTAAACACTTTCTGTTGTATAATAGTCTCCTCCACCAATCCATCCATATAAATTTGGACCAGGGGAATTTCTATTGGTTCTATCGTTGTTTGATGCATTGCGAGGCTTCGGAGGCCTTTCAAAAAGTCTATTGTGCCATTAAAATCGGTCCAATCACTATTGCATATTTACACAGCGGCCAAAAATTTGAACCCTTCCCCAAACTTGACACAAAAACTTATGCATGAATCGTGTCATTAAATTATAATGGGGTATCGACACCACCGTCTTGGAACCCTTCGGCCTTATCAGTTTGCACCTATCAAACTAAACTGTACAATTCAGGATCTTGTTTGAAGGACCAGTGTCTAATCATCGGTAAAAAACTGCATTCATAAAATCATTGCACTTTATGTGTCTTCAAGGTAGCCTGATCAATAATATACATAACTCGCATGTATGAAAATGGGATCTATTGCACACATCTTATTCTTCCTACCCCATCAGGATATGTCAGTGTTGTTTATTCCTCTACACGAATGTGATGACTATTAAAATAAAGGTGTGAAGAGTCATGACTTTTTATCTTAACACATTCAAAACAGCTGATGAATCGAAATCTCCATCTGTTGCAACTGACGAATCAGCTGTTGGAAGAAATCAAAACATCTTCTCCAAACATATGGTCCATCTGTCGCAACAAATAATCTATATGTTGCAACAGATGGTAAATCTGTTGCGATAGACCTGACTTTTTTTTTAATTAATCTGCATGCATGTGATTACTTCTTTCTAAATATGTTTGTTTCAATTTAGTTTTCCTATTTATAAAATCAAGAGAATTTTATTATATTCTTTCAAGATTACCACTATTATTAAATGACTACATAAAGTATATTGTTCACATTTATACTTTCTAATCATAATTAATAAGGCCAATTTGGTAAAACAATCACCTAATTTATATTTTTATTAATTGGTATGCCAAGTCCATGGGGCCTAACTAATACGTAATGGAGGGAATATTAAAAAGAGGTGAAGACTTTTTATCTCACACATTCAAAACAGCTAATGAATCGAATACTCCATCTATTGAAACTGAAACTAGTGAATCAGCTGTCAGAAGATATCAAAACATCTCCTCCAACTTATACATACTGTCCATCTGTTGCAACAGATAATACATAAGTTGCATCAGATGTCTTATTTGTTGCATATACAAACCATCTATTGCAACAGATGGTAAATCTACTTTGACAGTCATCTGTTGCACATTCAATCTGTCTATCTGTTGCAACAGATGCTAAATGTTAAAAATGTTGGACGATCTGTTGCAACAGCTTAATAATAACGACTTTTATCCAGTCTCAAACCGCTATGAAAACATAAGAAGTAATTAATGTAAAAAAAAGTCGCGACTTTTCACAGAAAACAAAATACCATCAGTTTGAATGTAATTAATACAATGGAGCTGAATAGTCCTGCCTTTTGGCCTGACAAGTCCAGATGATATTATAGGTCCCTCAATCTTCATTCAACTCTATTTATTTCTTGCATTTTTTCCTTTCGTGTGATATTTTCAACCACTTCTCTTCAAAGAGCATATTCCTTTCTCGTTGAGGTAAGTTTTTTTCTGGCGTAAATTTACCAGTTGGTCGTATACGTTGTATTACATAGTGAATATTTTTCTTTGCATTTGTCAATTCATGCATGTTCTAGATATAGCTGATCCTTATTCGAACAATGCTATTCTACGCGACACAGTGCGGGAACTTCAAGGGCAGGTTAGTGACCTATAGAGCGAGTTGGTCGCTGTCAGAGCGACAATATTCAGAGAGATGCAGAGGCTGATGAGAGCCCTGCTGCTACGAGTTCATTGGCAGGCTGTCATTAATGATAATGATGATAATAATAATTAGAATGTGTTTTTTCTTTTAGCGTATGTATTTTAATTTTTCTATAGTGGATCTATACCTAATGTATTTTATTTTTCATTTAATGAAAAATTTACTTTTAGTCAGACTTTGGCGTTTTAGTTCTTATTTAATTTTCATTCTATTTTCTTCTAATCTAATACATGTTAACATGTCGACGGTTGGAGGCAATGTTGAATCCAGTAGCATTAGCAATTTTGGCTTTTGAGTTCTTTCAACAGTTGGAACTGATTGGTCATCTGTTGGGTTTCAATAGATTATCCATCTGTTTAGATAGATTTTTATATGTTGGAGGAAAGCATTCCAGTTGTTTGTGCAACTGGTGAGAATAATTGTGGTCTGATGTATTATTTAAGTTCATGTTTTGCCTCATTTTAGTGATGCACAAGTTATTTAAAAAAAATACATTTTATATATAATAAATGATAACATTAGGTTCACAACAATAAGTTAAATATATAAAAGTCCACAACAAACAAACAACAACACAAGTTTCTGAAATTACAACGATCATGGTGGATTAGGATTCGGGCATGTAGTTCTTTTGTGGCCAGCGCACTTATATATGGAGCAATTGTTTCTTCTTGATGAAAATGATTCTCCAACTCCACGCCTCCTTTTATATGGATTTCTTTCCGGTTTGATAGTGCTCGGGTCAATATATGGAGGAGGTATTAATCTCCCCATAAGCTCTACTGAAACAACCCAAGATTTTTCGGGAAGCATCAGACTAATATGCCCACTATATGCCATTTCATATTTTTCCACCGAATAATATTGAGAGGAGTGCTCGTAAACTTCAGGTCCATATTTATGGCCGTATTGAGCTCGAAGGGCTGTCATAGCGTGTGGACAAGGTATTTTGTCCAAGTCAAAAACTCTACACGTACAAGATCTTGTTTGAAGATCGACCGTGGCAGCATCACCATGACCGGTGATACAAAATTTGTAATCTGCTATTTTATGAGAGAATAACCTATTTCCCAAACTGATGTTCGTTGATATTTTCTTTTCGATTTCGAGAATAAATCGGGTTCTTTTTTTTGGGCACTTGAACTGCACATGCCTTTTGTTAAAAAAATCACTATATTTCTCACTTATTTTTTCAAACATAGCCTTGATAGGAAATTCTCTTTCATCGCCAAATAATGAATTCACTAATTCAGCTATGTTTGATGTCATAATATTGTACCTATAAAAAAGAATCACTTAGTACGACACCAAATTAAACTTGTAAATCAAACAAGACATTAAATTCATAAGAATGTACCTATTTGCTGGACAGAATGCCCGGCTCCATCTCTCGAAACCGACACGTGCAAAAAATTCTGCTACCTTGGGATTCACATCCGCTATTTGATTGAAATGGTCTAAAAACTCCTCTCTACTATATGCTTTAGCTGCTCTATAAAAAAGGGTGACATCCCTTTCGTTGTGATAGTTGTTTCGAATGTTCTCACCAAAATGCCTGATGCAACAACCAAAGTAAGCTGAAGTGAAGAAAAGCGAACCCATCTTTGGAATACTTGAATGCCTATCTGATTCAAAACACAGTTCTTCAGTATCTTCGACGCAGCGTCGCAGTTGTTCAAAAAAAACCAGAAGAGACATCACATTCCTTATCCGCTACACAAAAAGCGACAGAAAAGATGTGATTCTCCGCATCCTGTGCCACCACCGCTAGCAGAACTCCATTATACCTGCTCCTCAAGAAGGTACCGTCGACGACTATGCCTTTTCTCAAATGTCGAAAACCTTGAATCCAAGCACCATAGGATACAAAAAAGTACTTGAACCTTCTGTTTTCATCCAGATGCAATGTCGTCTTACTTTTGGGATTTGTGGACTCAATCATGTAACGGTAAGCATCCAAGACTTCATACCCACGCTCGAGTGTCCCCCGAACCAGATCCTTGGCAATCTCCATGGCCGTATATGCCTTCCAATAACTAACCAGGACACCCAAATCCGTAAGGAGTTAATTGGCCATAAGCCTTGTTGAAGGGGCTTTGCCATCGGGGAAACTACTCTTGAATAATTAACCGAGGACCTTTGCCGTGGCGTGAGGATTTTGGCCCGAGATGTGCTCCGAACCACATGTGTGATGCTTTTCATGTTTATGAATGACGAATCTATCAGAATTTGCGTACTTCACCGCTCTCAACCACCACTTGCAGTTCGAATTAGCACATTTGAAGCAAAAGACATTGCTCGAATTAATCACCTTCTTTATTCTAAAATCTTTTTTCACGTAAGAAATAAACAAAGTGTTAGATAGTTCATTCTTGTCCTTGAATGACATTTCAATAAAAAAGCCGGTCTGTCATCTTGAAGATTTTCAGATTGTGTCGATTGAGAAGAACTGCACATCGTATTGGCCTCATCAACGGGCGTAGGTGTTTGATCATCATCTAGAATATTCATGTCTAGATCATCCAACCTATCATCAAAGAAGTCTTCTTTTTCTTCTTCTTATTCTTCTTCTACGTTATGGTTCTCATTCTCTCTCATCTTTTCAACCATGTACACCCTTAACACTGGCCTGGTTGAATCACTTAGATAAGAACGCAACCGAACCTGATCGGTTATCTTGAAAGGCTTTACCCTCTGATTTTCAAAGGAGCTGTGCATGTAACTGATGGCGAATTTTTTTGGTTGACAATTCAGTCCACAAAAGCTGATGATTAAGTTCACAAAATCAGCATACGAAATATCACTTTGGACTGTCATAGCTATCGTCTCTAGCATTTCACCCTCTTTTCAATGCCATACATATCGATTTCTCTTCTCAACCAAATGATCATGACAATCCACCCCCATTGTTATTAATCCCTCCATTAGTAGTACCTGAATAAAGTCATTTGTTAAAAAAAGTTGATAGTGATTTCATAGTGTCGTGAACGAATCCCAATAGATATGTTATCTGTTGCAACAGGTAAGTGATGAGTCGCAACAGATTCTTACCTGTTGAGATTCATATTAAGGGTCTGAATATCTGTTGCAACAGATGAATCGCCTGTTGGAATTAATGTTATAACTAAATTACCTTTGAAGCCGATTCCAACAGATGAGTGACAGTTGTAATAGATAATTAACCTATTACGACAGATGACTTACCTGATGCAACAGGTTATTAATCTGTTGTAACTTATGTTGGAATCGTGTTCAGGTTCTGTTGCAATAGGTAACTAATCTGTTGCAACATATATGTCAAATGTTGCAACAGATGAGCCATTTGTTTAAACATGAATCCAACATATTAGTCTTTCTTTGAAACAGATGTCTCATCTGTTGCAACGGATGATTTATCTGTTTAAACAGATGGATTTTATGTTGGATTCATGATTGGATTCTATCCATTGTTGGAAAACAACAACACAATAGCAGTTACCCAGATGACAAATTCAACTAAAAATCATAATTTGACTTACCAACGTCTCCTAGAAGTAATGCCAAAGTGGAAATTGATGTTAGAAACAAAATTTGACCAAAGAAATTGATCAAATAGCAACAGTAGCGGTAACAACAACAACAACAAATGGTCAACAAGAACAAGATGAAGATGATAATGAAATAGAAGATGATGATAATGAAGCAGAAGATGATGAATGAAGCAACAGCAACAATGAACAACAAAAATCGTTAAGAGAGAGAAATCAACAAAGGGTGAGAAGAGAGAGAAAGACGCCTTTTTTTCCTCCGTTTTCCATTATATAGGCTAACATTTGGATCAAAGTGTAAATTTAAAAACTTGTGGGTTATTTTCAAACTTCCCCAACTTTATTATGGATTAAGAAAGTTGGGGAA
>NW_025896065.1:2691474-2708260 GCF_002878395.1 Capsicum annuum | reverse complement strand
AAATCGTTAAGAGAGAGAAATCAACAAAGGGTGAGAAGAGAGAGAAAGACGCCTTTTTTTCCTCCGTTTTCCATTATATAGGCTAACATTTGGATCAAAGTGTAAATTTAAAAACTTGTGGGTTATTTTCAAACTTCCCCAACTTTCTTAATCCATAATAAAGTAATTGTCACATCCACCTAATAATTAAGACTTGTGTCACCTACACCTCATTTTAAAATTCTTTTGTCACCTGTAGCCGAAACCCCCTAGTTTCTTTCTGATGTTAAATTGGAGTACTGTTTAATACTAAAAGTGATATATTCCAATCTAGAGTTTGAATTTGAGATATTCAACTAATTAAGGATGAAAAGATATTTATTACCATATTATAAAATTTAGCAGAGTTTACAAATTTATTTTTATTCGTGTAATCTTAAAAGAATTTTTATTTCACACGTAAAATATTTAAAAATGACATACATGAGATCACCCGGTATTTTCTTTCATTCAACTTATAAAGGCTATATTCATTCACTTCCTCTAATTTCATGTGAAGGTATTACTGTTTGAAATTTCTGAACTATGATTTTTAACAACATTTTAAACTATTAGCTATGTTAACTAATAACGTATTTCGCCATGCTTCTAAAAGGCCAAAGATACTTATTAAAAAATATTTCCTCTCTTTGTTTTACTTGTCACTTTTTTATATCCATATTCATTACGAAAATAATGATTCGTATAGTAATTTTACCATATTATCCTTATTAATTGATGTTTAGTAATAGGTATTGAAAAAAAATTTGGAGAATAAATAATTAATGCTAAGGGTAAAACATAAAAAAAAATATCTTTTCTTGATTTATCAAAATGACAAATAAAAATAAAAATCAAATTAAAAAAAATAATCACAAGCAAATCCGAACAATGAAAGTATTTATTAGTGTGTATTTTGTTTTGTGCATGCTTATAAGATTCTCAAAATTTTATGTCCCATTTCACGCAAAAATCTCCTTAAACTATTTCCATCCCCTTTAATTAGTATGTATATATGTGTATGCGTATATCCAAAGTCTCATTAATTATTGTGGATATATCCAAAGTCCCATCAACTAGTGTGTATATATGTGTAATGTGTATACACATATACATTATATATATTATATTCCAAAATCTCATTATAACTTAGGGGTAGTTTGGTAGAGTGTATTAAAAATATAATACATGCATTATGGTTTGTGTATTAGTAGTACCATGTTTGATATCCTTTTTTAGACTATGCATAACTAATATTTGCATTAGTTGTATACACTTTTGTGTATTAAAGTGTGTATTACCAATACACATCATTTTCCATGTATTAGCAATACAAAGTCTTCAACACATGCATTAACTTAATAAATTACAAAATCACCCTCAAATCATTGTCCCTCTTTCTCTTTTCTGCAGTTTACCATGGAAAAGCAACAATAATTTTCTCAAGTTCTCCTTCTTCCGTCCAATTAATCAAATAATAGTTGCTTTATGCATCAGTCCTGCTTTACTCTTTTGTTCTATTATTTATTTTGTTCCGTCAAAGATCTTCAACAACATCACTTCCTAAACTTCTCCAATTAGCATCAAAATTTCCCTTCTCTTTCAACTTATGTAATACCCCGTACTTTTTCCTAACTTGAAATTGTCCCAAGAATGTTAGAAGCTTTCTTTGAAAGATAAATCCATATTTGTACACGTAAATTTTTTAAGATTTTCACTCTTTATCATGTGAAAAATTGAATTAGCTTTCTAACGATACCAATTTCGTCCAAATTCAGTATCGGAGTGAAAAGTTATAAACATTTTACTGAGAGCTGTCAGAATCGCCCAGATGTGATGGCCAGGTTGACGGACCGTCGCAGCCAAGGCAGTGAGGCAACCTTCTGGATAAGGTGCGACAGACAGGTTGACGGATCGTAGAACTTACAACGGACCGTCTCCCAAGCCGTCACTACTTAGGCAGTAAGTCCTTTTCCTGGTCCACGTGTGACGGTCGAAACAACTGACCGTCGAGCCAGCGACGGACCGTCGCACCCACCGTCGCACATCCCGTTCAATTATTTTAAGACATTTTTAAAGGGGCTTTTTGGTCTTTTACCACCCGTTTATATACCACTAATATCCGACCAAGGCTCCAAAAAAAATTCATTATTCTTCCGCAACACCAAAAATTAGGGTTTTCTCCCTAAGAGCAATCCTTAAGCAACAAAATCCAAATCTTCTTCACGAACTAAGAGATTCAAATTCTTCAAGTTCAAGAACTTCAAGAAACTCACTACCAGGTATGCATAGTATTCATTCATGTACTCCTTTTGTCCATGAAGCCCAAGAATCTCTTTTCAAAGTTCAAGTGTATGGATTCCTTATTTCATATTGTGTTTGCTTTTGTTCATGTTGATAATGACCAATTGAATTCTAATCCATGTTGGGTGATCAATTTTATATGGAATTGATTAGTATAGGTGTAGATTCATGTGAACCAATGATTAAACCCTTGGATGATGAAATTAACATTGAATCATGATGTTTATTTGTTGTATAATGTTTTCTACATGTACTATACTTACCATGTGTTTGATTAAATGCCTATGTGAAGAAAAAGTGCCCAACTAGTATGATATTATGTAATCCTCATGTATGTACAAGTTTATGCATATCACATGTTTGATGAAATGCCTCAATAAATGAATTATGGATTGTGATGTTGGTCACGTATTCAAGAAAGTCATGCTTTGTCAGTTCCTTTCCATCAAGTCCTGGGGGTACTTGTACCCGATAATTTAGTTGTGTGCCTAGAGCCAGTGTCATGTTTCCAAGATATCCTCAGTTAAGTCATGTTCAGTAGAATTCAGTTAGTCATATGACTCAGGAAAACTCAGTAAAACTCAGAAATCCTAGTAATCTCAGTAATACAAAAATCTCAGTAATATTCCGTCAGTCAACGGAA
Source organism: Capsicum annuum (assembly GCF_002878395.1). Classification (NCBI taxonomy): domain Eukaryota; kingdom Viridiplantae; phylum Streptophyta; class Magnoliopsida; order Solanales; family Solanaceae; genus Capsicum; species Capsicum annuum. Next base: position 2,705,295 of record NW_025896065.1, on the reverse strand, counting down.
CTCAGTTAACTCAATCCAGTTCAGTTCAGTTCAGTAATTCATGTATAGTGTCTATTCAGATGGGAGTAGAAATTAGATCGAGTAAATCCAATGATGGGAACACACATGTCAGATGAGGGTGTGATTCTTAGAAGTAATCTTTGCTTTTCAGAACTATATAGCCAGCATAGATTGAGACATCAACACTGTCAGATGAGGGTTGATAAAATAGATAAGCACTGTCAGATGAGGGTCCCACCATTCTCTTTTGGGGACACTTTCAGATGAGGGTCACTCACAGGTTGTCCTTACCGGTGGCACAGTATAGAGACCCTTCTAATTGGGGTTACAGATTGGACCCCAACTCAGCTATAATGCGTTATTTGGGGCATGTCGGTTAGATAACTACTTCCCACAGTTTCAGCTACAGAAATCAGGACTGTCAGATACAGTCATTCAGTCTCAATAATAGAATTCAGATAGTTCTACAGAATTCAGGACTGCCAGAGACAGTTAACTTAGAATAGTACGAAACTCAGCTAGTTCCATCAAATTCAGGACTGTCAGATACAGTCACTCATGTTATCAGTTATATCAGTCATCAGAACTCAATTACCAGTCATGTTAGTTATCAGTAAATTCATGTCATCACGATCTCAATTATAGTTACTATGTATTCATGCATGCATTCTCACATTCATATTAGTCAGTTAGTCAGTATTGTTAATGCATATGAACCCCATGTATTCAACCTACCTCATATGCATACTATTACATTCAAAGTACTGACGCATTTGCGCTATGGTGTCTTATACCATAGGTTCAGAGACACGAGCCCCAGAGCATCAGTAGATTCCGGTCTCAGCAGTCAGAGTTAGCAGTAAGTCCTCATCTTTCGAGGACATAATCATTACTGTATTACTTCATTAATTTATTTATTAGTTGGAGTTCGTTGGGGACATGTCCCATCAACTTCTTATTCAGACAGTTCAGTCATGATTTAGAGGCTTTTCAGACTACAGTATGTTTAGATAGTTTATTTAGTTGTTTTGAGTATTTCATACCCCACCCAGATGTTATATTTTTTACGAGATATTATATCTCAGTTTTGAACCTTATGGCCTTTCAGCCTTTAATTCCACAATCATTCAGTCCATTATGCAGTGTTCAGGTACAAATATCAGTCATGAGTTAGCTTGTGGTTCTTCGGGGTCATGAGCACCGTGTAGCATTTGGGGTACCAGGTTCGGGACATTACAACTTACCTTCACTACTAAAAAATGCCTAAAAAGCGACGGCCAGCATCGCTTTTTTGGGCAAAATCGATGAAAATCCATCATTTTTTTTTCATCTAAAGAAGGAGCGTTGTTTTTGAAAACGACGGTCTGCGTCGCATTAGAGAAAAAAATTTAGTTATTTTTTGAAAAATCAACGTTGTGCGTCGCTTTTTGTTCTTCATGTGAAGAACACATGATGAACAAAAAGCGACATTGGTCGTCACTTTTTATTCTTCATAATGAAGGAAAAAAGCGACGTTCGCCGTCGCTTTTTATTCTTTATAATAAAGAAGAAAGCAACGTTGGCCGTCTCTTTTTATTTTTCATAATGAAGAAAAAATGCGACGTTGGCCATCGCTTTTTGTTCTTCATAATGAAAGAAAAAGAGACGTTGGCCGTCGCTTTTTGTTCTTCATAATGAAGAAAAAAAGGGACGTTGGCCGTCTAATGAAGACAAAAAGCGACGCTGGCCGTCGCGTTTTTTTAAAATTCATTTTAAAAATTTTCAGAAAAGCGACGAACAAAAGGGACCACTTGCCAAATAAAAATGCAATTCAATATATACAGCCTCATGCAATACACATTTCTAAAATAACCATACAACGCACTACATTATCAAAATATTTAAGCAATTCAAATCAACAACACTTAAACAACCAAATTCAAAATACAAAACACTTAATAATTAATCCAACAACCACCAAAACACTTAAACAATACTAAAGTTTTTTCATAGGAGTATACAGGTGTCCGAAATTTCATTTTAGCAGTTGACTTCGAACTTTTATCAGGGACGAGGCAAATCACTTTCACCACCGAATGTCATCTGTATGCAAGTTTACATCAAAACATATAAAAATCAAGTCATTTATTCATATGTCATGCGACTACACTTAATATTTTCAAGTTACTAGTACATATTTCAAGATACTACACTCAAAACCATTTTCAAATATCTAATTGACATTTTATTTCACTATATTTAACCATTTTCAAATAACTAGTAGACATTTCAAGTAACTACACTTACCCATTTTCAAGTCAATAAGTACACATTTCAAATCACTACACTTAACTATTTTCAATTAACTAAATCACATTTCAAGTCAATATACTTAATCATTTTCAAGTAACTATACTTTATTATTTTAAAGTTGTTAGTACACATTTCAAGTGACTACACTTAACCATCTTCAAGCATCGAGTTCACAATTTTAAGTAACTACACTAAACCGTTTTCAAGTCACAAGTTCACAATTTCAAGTAACTACACTTAATCATTTTCAAGTCACTACAATTAATAATTTTCAAATAACTTATTCACTAGTACACATTTCAAGTCACTAAACTCAAACCATTTTCAAATAGCTAATTAACATTTCAAGTCACTATACTTAACCACTTTCAAGTAACTACACTTAACCATTTTCAAGTCACCAAACCATTTTCAAATAACTAGTAGACATTTCAAGTCACTACACTTAACCATTTTTTCAAATAACTAATTCACATTTCAAGTCACTACACTTAACCATTTTCAAATAATTAATTCACATTTCAAGTCACTATACTTAACCATTTTCAAGTAACTACTTTACATTTAAAATAACTATACTTAACCGTTTTCAAGTCACTAAACTTAATCATTCATTTAAAGTCACCATACTTAACCACTTTCAAGTAACTAATTCACATTTCAAGTAACTACACTTAACCATTTTCAAGTCACTAGTAACTGATTTCAAGTCACAAGTTTGCAATTTCAAGTAACTACACTAAACCATTTTCAAGTCACTACACTTAATAATTTTCAAATAACTTATTCTCATTTCAAGTCACTACACTCCAACCATTTCAAATAGCTAATTAACATTTCAAGTCATTATACTTAACCATTTTCAAGTCATGTACTAGCATTTCAAGTCACTATACTTAATCATTTTCAAATAACTAGTAGACATTTCAAGTCACTAAACTTACCAATTTTTCAAATAACTAATTCACATTTCAAGTAACTACACTTAACCATTTTCAAATAATTAATTCACATTTCAAGTCACTATACTTAACCATTTTCAAGTAACTACTTTACATTTAAAATAACTATACTTAACCATTTTCAAGTCACTACACTTAATCATTCATTTCAAGTCACTATACGTAACCACTTTCAAGTAACTAATTCACATTTCAAGTAACTACACTTAACCATTTTCAAGTCACTAGTAACCGATTTCAAGTCACAAGTTTGCAATTTCAAGTAACTACACTAAACCATTTTCAAGTCACTACACTACACTTAATAATTTTCAAATAACTTATTCACATTTCAAGTCACTACACTCGAACCATTTCAAATAGCTAATTAACATTTCAAGTCACTATACTTAACCATTTTCAAGTAACTACACTTAACCATTTTCAAGTCATGTACTAGCATTTCAAGTCACTATACTTAATCATTTTCAAGTCACAAGTTCTCAATTTCAAGTAACTACATTTAATCATTTTCAAGTCACTACACTTAATAATTTTCAAATAACTTATTCACATTTCAAGTCACTAGTACATATTTCAAGTCATTTTCAAGTCATGTATTAGCATTTCAAGTCACTACACTTAACTATTTTCAACTAACTAATTCACATTTTCAAGTCACTATATTTAACTATTTTCAAATAACTACACTTAACCATTTTCAAGTCACTAGTTATTTTACAAATGATTTTACAAAAATCACTGTTAACATATTTGCAAAAAATTAATGATTTTGATTAGGAAATAAATAAATCTTTCCAATAGAATGATTTTGAATGGAGTGAAAAATACTATGCAAGCAAAGAAAGAAGGAAAAGAAAAGCATCTCAGAAATGTTCCCCCATCATTATCTTCATTCAACAATCAAAGTGCAAGGATAACAAATTGGATTATTCATCATTGATGCCTTTTATGAGAAAAGGAAGATATTGCATAAAACAAATAAGAAAGACTAAACAGAAGAGATTGAAAATATCTAAAGTTTAGATATTAAATTTATCTATTTTTAATTTATCTCTGAAAATTAGTCCAACTAACTTTTGAAAAGCGAAATATTACAAGTAAAAGTGAAGAGAGTGAGTAGCTATTTGATGTGAGGCAAACAAAGTTCCACATCTTGAACTATCAGACTCATATCAAAGTAATTTTTGCTAAACTTTTTTTTTCATTCAAAAGTTTTGAGGTGAAAGATTAAGGATCTATCTGTTTTATTTCTTGTACAAGGACAAGTAGACATTGAAAGATGCTTCTCAATTTACTACTACTTCTAACACATGGTGTAAATAGAAAGTGACAATGTGACCTTAAACATAGGCTTAAAAGAGGGCCAAAGTCTATGTTGCTTTTTCAAAATCAAAAAAATCCATTTTCCAACTTCTTTTCAATCTCTTCTATGTTTGTAATACTTGATATTGATGAAAATATCACTTCATTCTTTTGTGGATGATGTATGAAGCATCTTTTCGATGTTTAATATGTTATAAAGATCAAATCAAAGTTGTAGAATCACAATAATTGAATATTCAAGGAATTCAATTTAAAAACAACTTATATAAATGCACCTCTAACAGTAGTGGTATAACAATAATTTTCAGGAATAATATTCGGAACAAAATAATTGTATTGTTGAACAGCTTGACAAGGTGCTACATTTGCACAAAAAGATATGATAAAAAAATATCAGTGAATTTTAACCACATCCTTCATAAATAGGTCCAAGGGCATCCCAAAATTTTCCTATGCATTACTAGTTGCTCCTGTGCTAGAACTATACCAAAAGATGGCTTTCTTTATTTAGCATGATGTTAGATCTCAGAAAAGTGAAATACCAAAAAAATTAATATATCCTAAAAATAGAGTTCGCTACAGATTACGAAAGAACAAATGGAGATAGCTCTTACCAAAGCCAAGCAGATCACTGGTTTGTGTTGGCCGGCGGCACTCCAGCGTGGGGAGGATGGATCAAGGCAGCAGCAGCAGCTATGGCTGCTTCGCCGACTGCTGCTAGTATTGGGCGGCTGTTTTTTGTTGAAATTGAGAGATTAGGGTTTATGTTTTATTTAAAAGGAAAGGGAAGGGTGGTGGGATCTCAGCCGTATGATCAATTTTGATCAACGGCTGAGATTAAACATATTTTAAAAAGAGTTAAAAATTGAATAAAATTTGAAGTTAATCACAAATTGGCTAAAAATTTATTATATAAAATCGTTGCTAATGATGATACTACTACTACTACTACACATTTACGAAAAGAATTAACAAAAATATTAATAAAATTACATGGAGAAATAATATATTCAAATTAATGAATTATAAAAGTGATACTGCAAAATAATTCATATATTTCAATTTGTGAATTTTTCTAAATTATGAATGTGACATGTCAATATGTATTTAAAATTAATGTGTACAAAAATATTAATAATTGAAATCAAATAATTTTGAGAAAATAGCAGCCTAAAAGTAGTATTGAGAGGTCAAAATTGGGTGTCAACATCAGCCGTTGGATCAATTTTGATCAACGGCTGAGATTAAAATTACTTTAAAATGGGTCAAAAATAGAATTAATATCAATTTGATTAAAATTGATATTTATTGTGTACAAGATGGCTAGAAAATAAACACATTGAGAAATTGAATTAGGCCCGCTATTTTAATAAATGTGATAATGATGAGAAAAATAATAATATTCTTGTAAAATAAAACACATCATGCATGATTTTTGCTGCAATTAAGATTTCATTTTTTTTCTTGTTAATTAGTTGCTACTATTTCTATTTTATGCATATTTTCTTATTGGTTAAATCAAAAATCGAACCGTTAAGGACAAAATATCGATAAACAAAAAATTAATTAAAAAAATACCTTATTGATTTGATTATTGGTTTAACTTATTTAAAAATCGATAACCGATAAATCAAACTGATAATATATAAAATCAAACCGAATGGAGCGATGCACACCCCTAATTTCAAGAAAAAGAATTGTGAAAATTATTTTTAATATTGACCGTTGATCAAATATGAAGAACGGTTGAGATTAAAATTGAGGAGAGGATTCAAATTGGGATTAGAAATTCGGTTAAAAAAAGATTGAATTGAAGATTTCGATTAAGTTAATACAACGTATTAATATGATGAATTGTCGGTTAATTGGCTTCATTATTATTATATTTTCAATAGTGTATTATTACCTCAATCATATGATGTTAACGTATTATTCAAAAGATTTGTATATATAGATTAAGTTAGCTAGCTTTTAACTACTATGTACATCACTATACGAGAGATACGTATTTATACATACATACATATATATGTATATGCATATATATATGTATGTATATATATATATATATACATATATATGTAGCAATATATATGCATGTATGTATATATATTTGATTGACTATCAACTTTATAATATGTAACATCACGTACACGAGTATATTACCTCATAATACAGCGTATTTTATTTCTACTCTGTTGAATTATCGCTTAATTAATTAGCTTACATTATTATATTATAACTTCAACAATATATTATTACCTTGATTAATCAATCGTATGATATAAATGTATTCAATATATATATTTGATTGACTATAAAATTCACAATATGTACTACATACATCAAATACACATGTAAATTACCTCATAATACAACGTTTTATATACATGCAATGAAAAATTATCACTAAATTTAGCTTATATTATTATATTATAACTTCAACAATATATTATTTTTTTGATCAATTGATCTTATGATATCAATGTATTTAATAAATAATTGAATATATTTAATTTTTTTAAATATAAAAATTAATTATTAAATAGTAAATTAAAAAGATCAAATATCGATGGACAATGTCGTTTTCATAAAGTTAACTTTTATTTAGTTTTAACAAAAGCGACGCTATCCGTCGCTTTTTATAAAAAAATAAACAAAAATTAAAAATATTTTTAAATTGCGACGGACAACGTCGCTTTTCTAGAATTAATATTTTAAAAAATTGAAATTATAGCGACGTTGTCCATCGCTTTTAATAAAAATAAACAAAAATAAAAATTTAATTTAAAAAGTGACGAACAACGTCGCTTTACAAAAAATTAATTTTTTTTAGTTTTAAAAAAAGCGACGCTGTCCGTCGATTTTTTTAAAAATAAAAATAGTTACAAATTGCAACGAACAACGTCGCTTTTCTAGAATTAATATTTTAAAAAATAGAAATTATAGCGACGTTTTCCGTCGCTTTTAATAAAAATAAATAAAAATTAAATTAAATTTTAAAAGCGATGGATAACGTCGCTTTTCAAAAAAATAACTTTTATACAAAAGCGACGTGGTACGTCACTTTTTATAAAAATAATGAAAAATTAAAATAATTACAAATTGCGACGAAAATCATCGCTTTTCTAGAATTAATATTTTTAAAAATAAAAATTTTAGTGACGTTGTCCGTCTCTTTTAATAAAAATAAACAAAAATAAAAATTAAATTTAAAAAGAGATGGACAACGTCGCTTTTCAAAAAATAATTTTTATTTAGTTTTAACAAATGCGACGATATCCGTCGTTTTTTGTAAAAAATAAAGAAAAATTAAAAATAATTACAAATTGCGACGGACAATGTCGCTTTTCTAGAATTAATGTTTTTAAAAGTAAACATTATAGCGACGTTGTCGTCGCTTTTAATAAAAATAAAAATCAATAAAAATCGACGGACTACGTCGCTTTTCAAAAACTAATTATTATTATTTATAAATACATTACGATGCCATCCCGTCGCATTTATTAATAAAAAATTATAAATTATTTTTTAATTAGTTGGTACAATAATTCCGGAAAAAAATGACGGATATTGAGACGTTTGCCGTCGATTTTAATAAAAAAGAAATAAAAGTTAAAATTAAACTAAAAAAGCGACAGATAGTGTCGCTTTTCTCTTCGGTTTTTAAAGCGACACAGTTCATCGCTTTTGTTACGTCACTTTTTTGCCTTTTTTTAGTAGTGCTTTATCACTTTTGATGGAAGAGCGAATTATCGCATTTATTGAAGAATTCTGAATGTCTACTTTTGATGAAGTTCTGGAAATTGTTTATACTTGAGAATTTTTTGAGGAAAAAGGAGAAGCTTTGGAGGATCATGATGAAGAATTGAAGTTGGGGTTTTAATGGAAAGAAGGCAATTTTGGTAAGAAAATATTTTTTTATAAAAATTATATAAATATATATTATTTTTAATAAATCGAACCAAACACTGTATAAGAAATAACGTTTGCATAACTAATACCAACATTACTAAGACTTGCATTACTAATGTAAGCATTACTAACTAATACACTATATTCGATATTAATCTTATACACTTTATCAAACGACCCCTTAGTGTGTATGTGCGTTGTGTATATATCCCAAAGCCCCATTATTACTTGGCATGATGTGTTTTGTGTATATATCCAAAGTCCCAATTCTCCAAATTCAACAAGTTCACTAGTGGACTTCAAGATATTTGTTGATTGGCATGTTCCAACTTTTAATTAACGGTTTCAGATTTGAACATTGATGGACTCGTTTGGTTGAAAATAAGTTATCTTGAGATAATTGATTTCAAAATTAGTTATCTTATTATGTATATGAAATAACGTATCTCATTATATGATATACAACAACAACAACAACCCCGGTGTATTCCCACAAAGTGTGGTTTGAGGAGGCTAAAATGTACGCAGTCCATACCACTACCTCCGAAGAGGTAGAGAGGCTGTTTCAGATAGACCCCCGGCTCAAGAATGAGAATAGTATACCAAATTCGTAATGAAACATGAGACATGGTGGATAACATAAATAGAAATAACAAATAAGAAATAATAACAATAAATATCAAAGAATTCCAAAATAAGAGAAAATACAAGCAATACTCAATAAATATAAGAAAACGGATACTCACCTAGTAGTGACATACTCTCACAATACCTAAGACTCCCACCACACCCAAACTCTCCTAACCCCTAGCCACAACCCACACACTCACACTAGCCTTCTACCCTAATCCGCGACCTCCACACCTTCCTATCTAGGGTCATGTCCTCAGTAAACTGAAGTTGCTCCATGTCGTGGCTAATCATATGATATAAATAGTGCGATTAATAATCTTAGGACTAATTAATACCTTCAGTCAAACATATGACAAAATAATCTTGCATTTTACGATTTTATCCCTACACCTCACACCAAATGACCCTTTCATATATGAAAAATGTTCTTGAGTAAGGTCGTCTCTCGATTTAATATTATTATAATGTAAAAATTCAGATTAATCGAAATCAAAATATGAATATCAAATCTGAATAAGAAAAAAAAAAGGCACAATTACGTGACAAAATCAGACTTTGCTTGCAAAACTAATTTATTATTATTAACTTCTCTTTTTTCTTCCCAGAATGATGGGATATGAGTAATGGTTCATTGTAAAATCTGAAAAAGTCCGATATACGTTCATTAAAAAATTGATCAAGTTGAATTCTACTAATTAATTAGCAGAATAATTGCAGTTGATATTTCTACAGGAATCAATAATTTGCGGCTGGTTTTTAAATTATATTACTACTATTAATTATAAGAAGATTGTTATTGTCCCTAAAAAAATGTAGTAGGAAACAAGCCGAGGCTCGAGCGTTGACGTCTTGAAAATCTGCAATAGCTAAATATTATAGCATCACAGATCAAACTATGTATGACTAATATATAATCCACGACCTCGTAAAATGATAGTCCGATGTATGTGGTAGATTCAAGATTTAGAGATCTTGGGTGTCTAGGAGTAGGAGATTCGAACACATATTGATGCCTAAATCTTTTAAGGTTCCACCTAAAAATTAAAACGCTCAACTATCTTCGTAGTTTAATGGGTGCTTTTATAAATTTTATATTAATTTTTATATATTTCTTATATAATTGTACCTTATCTGCATTGAGTAATTGGTGCCGGAGCACCACAAAATAGACCATAAGTTCATCCCTGCGGATGCATCAAAGCTCCCGTTATATATAATATCCACAAAAGATTGAGTTATAAAAATTTATTGTATGCAGTCTTATTCTACATTTATGTAATAAGCTGTTTGACAACTTAATTTTTTAAATGACAAAAACTTCACTGTATGACTTCCTTTCAACCTACAACTTTCTAGCCAAAATAGAAAAAAGATTATTATTGGGCGATGTCGGCTAAACATTTTATCAAAGTTACAAATCATGCAGCCTTATTTGATAAGTAAATTAAAAGTTGAAACCTCAAAGATACAACTATCTTTAGTTAATTAATTAATATAATATAATACAGCTATTAAGACGGTTAATCGTTTGATTTGATGCATTTATATTCAGTACGATGAACCAAACACACCAAAAAAGCTAATCTCACCTCTTTAATCAATGTATAATGATATCATCTAAAAAATAGTCTTAATTAGAATAGAATTTTGCATTATTAATATGATCATCTTTGGCTGGTTGTACAAGGAAAAAATAATTGTTGCAGAATGTAATGTTGTGTTTGGTTGTTGGTATTAAATAACTCTGATAGTTGCATAAATTATGTGAGAATTTGTGGATTAATATTTTACGTTAGATACAATATGAACAAGAATACGTGCATTAAGAATATATGACCAAGTCTTTCAAATAATTTAAAAAATTCACATAATAATCCCTACATTAGTATATATATTATTTCTTTTGTCTCAGTTTGTGTGATATAATTTTAATTTTAAGAGTCAAATAATTTAATTTTAACTGTAATTTCTAGTTGAAATCTTAAGATTTTTCTGAAAGAAAAGTTGCACATATGAAAAAACTATAGTAGGAAAAAGAATAGCTTAAATTTCAAAATTTAAAATATGTCGTATAAATTGGGATGAAATGAGAGATTAGTATTAAAGAAAGTGACCAGATTCTCATCCCCTTAGGACTCAGAGAAACACAAAACAATTATAATAAAAAAATAAGAAAAGACCAAGGCAGCAACCTGGATAATTCCTAGGGCCAACACCAAGTTGATGAAATTTAAATCAACCAAAGCAAAGAAAGTGACCGTTGTCAAGTTGTTGAAAATGAGAGTAGAGCTAGAATACATGCTACGAGTTCAATCAAATTTAGTAATTTAAATTTAAATTTAAATTTATACTAAAAAATTTGTTTGACGTGTATAAATTATAAATTTAAGCTTCAAGAATTTAAAGAAATAAAATTATGAATTCATAAATTTTAAATTCTGGGATCATTCCAAATTGAATTGCTTGTCAGAGATGATGCTGCATGCAAGTCAAGTATACCTACTAATAAGTATACTCTTTGCAGTTACTATTACTAAATATCGATTATACTCACTATTAGGTTTTATTAATAGAAGGGGAACTTTACGAAGAAAACTTTATGTACTACGCCTAAGCTTCTCTTCTATTAGTATATATATTTAAGTTGTGAAAAAAATTTCCAACAAACATGAAACATGTAAGATAAAGAATTCATATAAATATATTCCAATCCTTCTTTTAACCCCACGTGTAGCGGACAGTTTAGTGCACATATTAGCCTCGTTGTTTTAGGCTTTCCAATACTTAAAAGTTGGTTACAATATTAATAATAAGTCGTTGAAAAGTATGTTCCAGGAATCAGGAGAGACAACAAAGTAAGCTATGTCATTTTTGTCGATTTACGTACCGTACTTTGCTAGCTGCTGCTTATTCATGTGATATATACATACAACATAGGGTTGTTAATTTGGTTGGAAAAAATTTATCTCGAAATGATTAATTTTGAGATTAGTTATCTTATGCATATAAGATAACTTATTTCATTATTACAGTGTAAATGATGGGATAACTAATACATATACTAACTAATACCTTACATCAAACACGAGATAAAATAGTCTTTTATTTTATTTCAAGATTATTTATTCCTTATATCTCAGACCAAACGACTATGTCTTTGAAGACTAGTAAGGATTTTAGTTTGGCTTTAGATTAATTTTTAGAAAAATTAATATTGTCATACAAAATTAGAAAATAAGTGGAAAAATACTTTTGGTGAAAAAGTATTTGGATACCAATGCAAAAGATATTTTGGATCATAAGTTTTGTTAGATTTTACACAAACCTACTTAGCTTGTGACTGTGTTAAGATTTTTGGGGAAAATATTCTAATCAAACATAAATGACATATAAACCAGACACCAGTATATGGAGATGATAAACATTAGGAAGAGCTTAAACACACAAGGTGTTACTTAGATTAAACTATAAGTTAAGTATGAGATTTTGATGGCAAACACTACTATATTGAACTCAACTAATTGAGTTTACTAATGGTAGCTGTAAATACCAAATTCATTCAAACTATCATTTTCATATTCTTCATTTCAATATCTACCAAAGTAAGCAGTAGACTATAATTTTGACTTGGAACTTAACCGCAATCACACTGATCACTCATTTAATTAGTTTGCATGTGCGTTATTAGGGTGGAAAAATCAGCCCATAAAATTGTGATTGGTTCAATTCGTTTAGATTTGGGGGAGTGAGGAGGGTTACAGGTATGAGTCCCAGATTGCCCATGAATACTTTATCTAAATATTTTTAAAAAGCTATTTTTATTTGATACATTTTATATAATCGTAATATAAAGAGAAAAAAACATTTTATTAGGTATTCAAATAAATTATGAGAAAACAAATTCTAAATTTTAAACTTGGTAAAAGTCAGACAAGTTAGGTTATGACTTAGAAAATTTTTAGATCATTTCAATTCAATCTTTATTTATTAATTCAATCCATTTTTGCATGTCCAATTGATACCTTAAGGGATCGTTTCGTGTGAGGTACAAAAGCAAATAATTTTGAGATAAAATAATAATTTTGGAATGAAATTTTTAATGCATATTTGGTGGGCAATATTCGAGATAAATTATCCCGAAATTAATAAATAGTGTCGGGATAAGCTATCCTACACATTTGGTGAGATAACAATCCCACCATTATTTATTCTTGGGATAAAATATAAAAGGACAAAATTATCTCCAAATTCTTTGTCTCACATATATTATATAGGAGTATATATATATTTGCTATCCCATATTTGTGCAGCTTCTTCAGAGTTGTTATTGCTGCTGTAGAACTTTTATGTTTTGCTGAAACAAGTTTTTGATTTGTTCATGATATGTTGTCTTGTTTGATTTGCTAACCTTCCTCATGACCGTAACCATTCAAACAATATCTTACTGATTTGAAATGTTTAATATCACTCATTATTGCAACGACATCATCCAAGTTGACATATTTTGCCAACTTAAAACTTGTCTTGATATTCCACTTAGACATTTGAGTTAAGTCTTGTTTCAATTGAACACCTTAACTCATATTAATATTGGTTCAAATTTTGAAATAATTTTCTTGTGTATGTTCTCGTTTGTCTAGCAGATAATTAAATTAATCACACAAAATATGTCATTTTCTTTAACTATACACAT
>NW_025896065.1:2591925-2688474 GCF_002878395.1 Capsicum annuum | reverse complement strand
AGTTGATGTGTATAATTAAAGTAGATTATCTGTGGCTAACTTAATTATAATACAAATTAAAACATATGCAAAAGTTTTTAAAAAGGGGAATTGAGATTATCAAATTGAAACACTTTAATAGCAATTTGAGGGGTTCGATCGAATCAAAATTACTCAATATGAATATTGTTTGAATAGAATTTCTTGACAAGTTTTAAGAGTTTGACTATGTAATGAGGCATGTATATAATAGAACTTGTATTTTAATGTATGTAATCAAAGTTTTCCTTATCAATACAATTTTTATAAAAATAATTATTAAACTAAATAAGGTAAATGTTATTTTTATAAACACACAATCTATTCTTAAAAAGAATCTCATGCATATTATTTTTAGTACCACAAACAGTCACTAAAAAATAATATTAGGATAATTAATTTTAGAACAAGTAATCTCAATATAACTAATATAAGAATAACTAATTTCAATATAATTTGTTTTCCAACCAATCGACCCTTAATGCTATATAATATGTGTCTAATTATTGAAAAAATAGTCAAACAATCGGTCTTAATTTGAAGAGCTCGAAATTTTAAAAGATAAGTACACCTAAATGACAAATTCAAAAATTTTAATTTAACAATTTCAACTTTTAGGGTCTTACCGTCAGATCTAAGACCTTGAAATTAAACCACCAAACTCAATTATAGAGGTGCATTTAATAACCATGACATCATAGGACTCGTTAAACTTGAGTACCTCTTCCCTTTGATAGTTTAAAGCGAGATATGTGAACCCATACCCTTTGATACGCCCCCAGTGACGAATAACTAATTGATTGCTTTTCTTTCAAAAAATATTATTTTAAAATTACTGATTTCATCTATTATATTTAATCATCCATCATTTCGAATTATTTTTATATCTTTTAAAGTATTTTGAAAGTGAAACAATTTTTACTCCACCCACATTTATAAGTTAAAATATGGAGATAGAAATACAAAATAAATTCCATTTTTAATAGTCATAACAGTTCATCAACTCTAGCAGCTCTTAAATGTTGTTTAAACTTTTTATTTTTTATTAAAAGTTTTTGCTTTAAATAAAATCATCTTTGAATATTTTTTCTAATATTTAAGGATTGAAAATTAATTAAATATATTTATGATAAACCTTTCCTTATTAGAATTTGTCAAAATTAATGATAACTAATATCTTTCCCATTAGTTTAAGGATTCTAAATCAACTAAATTTTATTTTAAGAAGATTTGAAAATCTAAAAATGAATATAAAAGTGTTAGAGTAAGAATAATTTAAGAAGTATCAATTTTTTGAAATTTTAAGTACGTAATAAGAATGTAATCAATGATTTTTTAAAGACTTGACTTTAAAAACAACTAAATAGGATTTTAAATAGAGAAAAAAAAAGAAAAATAATTGTACCATAAATATGGTTAAAATGATGCGTCTCTCTTAGCCTCTGACAATAACGGAAACAAGTATTGCATGACACTAAAAGTGATGATTCATCAACTATTTGAAACTTCTGGTGGTAAAGTATATATGTGCTTACACTAAATATTTAGGTTATTATTATATTAAAGTGTGAATAATCTTTGAAAAGTGATTTAAACTTTTACATTTCATTAAGAATTTCAGCAATAGATAAAATTATTTAATTTTAAATAATCAAACATTACACATGCAAGTCACGTGCGGTTGAATTAGTATACTAAAAGTGTAAAGGTCCTTAGAAATATTGTTTGAACTTTTTGCCCTTCATTAAAAGTTTTTGTTTTAGATAAAATCATCTTTTCACTATTTTTTAATATTTAAGAGTTGAAAATTAATTAAATATTTATAGTAAAACCCTTCTTTATTAGAAGTTATCGGAATTAGTGACAATTAATACATTTTTCATTAGTTTAAGAATTCTAAATCAACTAAAGTTAGATTTTAAGAAGATTTGAAAAATCTAAAAATAAATATGAAAACGTTAGAATAAGAAAAATATAAGAAGTATCAAATTTTAAAAAGTTTTAAGTAACAAAAATGTTCTAAAGATTTAACTTTAAAAATATAAAAAAAGTTTTAAATATAAAAAAAAATAATTGTACTACAAATATGATTTAAATCGATGTGACTCTCTAAGCTTCTAACAACACGAAAAAGAGGTATTGCAGGACAAACATAAAAGTGACGATCCATTAACCACTTGAAACTTCCGGTGATAAAGTATATTTGTGCGTATAATAAAATATATGTTATGCTTACATTATTAAATATGCCCCTAAACTTTGCGAAAACGTTCAGATATACCCTCCATTAAAAGTTAGCCCATCAATGCCCTTGTTGTCCAAGTTTTGGTCCATATATACCCCTGTTGTTAAGTTTTGAATCATATATACCCCTATTGTCAAATTTTGGGTCATATACACCACTGTCGCCATTAATTGCTTTGCTGAAATTTTTCAACCCACTTTTTCTTTTTTTCCTTAAAAAATTATATTTGACACATCATTTTTTTATTGCAACATCATATATAATTAAATCCACCCCTTCTTCTACATATTAAACATCCGTCAAATACTCTCATATACCTCACAATCTCTTTGAATTTTCTCTAATTTGCCGAAACCCTTTTGTTGTATTTTCAGATTCTTGCATAACTGTTTCTCTCATATATACATACATGCATGCATGCATGCATACGTACGTACGCACGCACGCATGTACATAAGATATCCTTCTTAATTAACAACTTATTTTTGTTGTCTCTATGGGCTGCCTCTTTTACACTTTTACATCTCAATTTTTCACTTGGGTTTTCCATATTCTTCTTATTCTTGATGTTGGATTTGATGGTGGTGTGAAAGATGAAGTCGGTTAATATGGTACTAAAATAATTTGCAATTGGTAAGTACTTTAATTCTTGATTTTTGCCGCAATTATACATTGAGGTTTTTATGGGGTGCTCTTGACTTTTTTCATATTTTACTTGATTATTTTTGGGGTTATACAAGTATCGAAAAACACAACAAAGAAATTTCGTCAATTAGAGAAAATTCAAAGAAATTATGAGTAGATGAGAGCATTTGACAGATGGTTAATGTGCAGAAGAAGTGTGAATTTAATTATATGTGATATGACAATTAAAAAATTATGTGAAAATATAATT
This sequence comes from Capsicum annuum, assembly GCF_002878395.1. Lineage (NCBI taxonomy): Eukaryota > Viridiplantae > Streptophyta > Magnoliopsida > Solanales > Solanaceae > Capsicum > Capsicum annuum. Next base: position 2,685,316 of record NW_025896065.1, on the reverse strand, counting down.
TCTTAAAAAAAAAAAGAAAAAAGGGGGTTGGAAAATTTTAGCAAAGCAATTAACGGCAACAGGGGTATATATGACTTAAAACTTGACAATAGGGGTATATATGACCCAAAATTTGACAACAAGGATATATATGATCCAAGACTTGGACGACAAGGACATTCATGAGCTAAACTTTTAACGGAGAGTATATCTAAACATTTTCGCAAAGTTTAGGGACATATGACCTTTTTTTCTTATTATATTAAAGTGTGAAGAATCTTTGAGAAGTGATTTAAACTTTTTACACTTCATTGAAAATCTTCGCAACACACAAAATCATCTAATTTTAAATAATAAAAAATTACACATGTGAGACACGCACAATTAAATTAATATATATTTATATATGATTTTTTTAAAAAATTTCTAATGTTCGAATAAAAAGTCTTATTTATTCCACCACAATTCTTAATCTTTAATAATAAAAAAACTCATTTTCACTTCTCTCAGGTTTTTCGTTTTAATCTATATATGAAGATTACAAATGAAAAATAAATTGGAAGATGTTTCCTATGGTATCAATTATCTTCATTCTTGGCGTAGAAACTTAAAAGGAGCCTTCAAGCAGTTGTTTAAGTTATCTGTAATTTGATCAAGAGATTCTGAGTTTAAGTTATAAAAATAGTGTTAAAGTAACAGATAAAGTTATTATCATATGATCATGAGATAATAAATTCAAGACGTAGAAATAACTTCTTATAGCAATATAAAATAAGACTATATACGGTTAGAATAAACTTTTTTTTTAGTCGTAGAAACTAATAACAAAACCCCAAAGTTAAAAGAAAAAAAAAGTGAAAGATGAGTAATGAAAAAGAATGAGAAGCAACCTAGAAACATGGGTTTAGGTAGAAGACACATCATCATCAATGACAATAACAAAATAGAACCAACATCATCTATTTAATTTCTTCTTCTCTTGGACAAAAGAAGAATTACTTTAATCAATCATCCATTATTGTTATTGCTATTATTATTATTACTATTAAAATAAACAACAAGTGGTACTCAAATATATACTTTAAAAAAAGTAGAAATGGATAGCCCACAAGAGACCTTCCTTGTTCTAACCAAGAAGGCTCCAAGAAACCTCCCTTGGACTCAAATTTTTCTACCCTTTATAATCTCCCTCTTCACTCTTCATTTTCCACTCAATTCAATTCCCTACAATCATTCCATATATTCAACAACCAAACAAAAGAAATTCTTCATTTCTCTTCCCAACTTTTCCTTTTTCAAATGGATACTTCTTCACTAGATTTGATAAGGCAACATCTTCTTGATGATGATGTTGTTTTCATGGAAAATTATTGTACTTCTTCAGAAACAACTAGTACTCTTTATTCACAAAGCTCATCATCTTCTGAGTCTTTAGAATCATTTGTCTCTGAACTCAAAACCGAAAGCAACTTCTCTTTTTATCCCGAGAGTTCAAATCTTGAATTCTGTAGTTTCTTCAATAATAACTCAAAAATGGAATTCAATCCCTCTGAATTCCAAGTAAAACCCCAAAAGAAGAAAAGTTTCAACGAACGAAAACCTTTGTTGAACATTTCAATTCCTTCTGTCAAGAAAACAGACGAATCAAAAACAGGGGAAAATTCAGAGAAAAAGCGATACAGAGGAGTGAGGCAAAGGCCATGGGGGAAATTTGCAGCGGAGATTCGTGATCCAAATAGAAAGGGGACACGAGTTTGGCTAGGAACATTCGATACTGCAGTGGATGCGGCCATGGCTTACGACAGGGCCGCGTTTAAGCTCAGAGGGAGCAAAGCAATCTTGAATTTCCCACTTGAAGTTAGTAATTTTAAGCAAGAAAATAATGAGATTGAGAAAAAAGTGAATTTGAATTCTTGTGGGAAAAGGGCAAGAGAAGAAATTGAGAATGAAGACCAAGTTGTGATGAAGAAAGAGGTGAAAAGAGAACAAATGGTAGCAACTCCATTAACACCTTCAAGTTGGGCTCCGATTTGGGATTGTGGAAATGCAAAAGGTATTTTTGAGGTGCCTCCTTTGTCACCATTATCACCACATCCAAGTTTTGGTTTTTCTCAACTTTTGGTTTCATAGTGAAATGACCAAGAAGTTTACGTGAATATGCATGATATTTGGACCTCGGTTGTGATCTTGCTGTCACGATCCACTGAGATTTAGACATCCAATGTGATTCTTTGAAAAAAAAAAAAAGATTTGTGAATAAGTACTTGGAAAATGAAAAAGAAAGATGAACCAACCATTGGGTATGAGGTGATTTCAAGTCCAAAAATTGGGAGCAGAGGGTTTTGGATTAATGCATATTTTTAAAATTTTTAATTTCATTTATTAAGGTTTATTTCATGTAATCATGTAAATATGACTTCAATTTGGAAGTTTTGTTTGATTGGTTTATCTAAGTAAGAAGGTTAAAATTCATGTAATCATGTAAATATGACATACCTCAAATATCTTCAAGTTGTTTTAAATTTGTCGGTCGGTTATTGAAAAAGGCTTCATCGTTATCTATCATTTGAAATATGTCTCTCTAGCTAACGAGAAGAAAAAAATAGTTTTGACTTTCAGATGACATATGGTGAGAGCCATGCATGATTATAGATCATGCAAGCATTTTACAAAGACAAGTCAGCACAAAGGTTGTGTATAATTCTTAAGTAAGGGCAGAAAACATTTTTATCTAAAAGTCAAAATTCAATAATTCAAAATACCACTAGTCAAATTGTCATCTTATTATCACTGTTTTTTTCCTCCCAAAGTTTCACCAACTAAAGTAGAAAACTAGTATAAATCAATCAGCAAGTTCGGCTAAAAATAGAAATGTGTGCCATACAAAAAGTAATACGGCTTAATGTGCTTGGTTCTTACAGTCCGTTCGGATAAGTTAGAAAAAAGGGACTTTTAAAAAGTGTTTTTGAAAGTATTAAAATTTATTTTAATAATAAACTGTTATGTGTTTAGATAAAAATGTTAAAATTAAAAAAAAGTTATTGATGTGTTTGATAAATAAGTATTGTTAAGCATTTTTTTTTATCAAAATATCTGAAATACACTTAAAACTGTTAACAACATGTAGAGTTGATTATTATTAATTTTTATTTCTAAAATAATTCAAATTCAAATATATATATATATATATATATATATATATTGTTAATATAATATTAGAATTTAGTGTTTATATATCTATTAATTTTATTTTAAGGACAAATTTTATGCGGCCTTAGTTTTTTTTCCCCACTTTTGATAACACTGTACATAGAGATGTAATTTCATAATTAATGATCAAACAAAATATATATGTTATTAATCATTATAATTATATTAATAGATAAATAGTTGATCACAAATGATACTATTTATTTGCTAAAAAAATTCTTAATTGAAAAATATATTATTCGTTGATTGAGTAATGATTATATCACTATTAAAACATTGTCGAATACGAACATTGTGTCGTCAAATGTACATGAATCGTTCACTAATCGTTCATGAAGTTGTATATCTTCAGTGAGTGTTCTCCATATATCTTAGTTGGTGAGTTTTTTTTCTCTTAGAGAAACTCATATTTTGTACAATAATAATTGTCTGAATTTAAAAGAATATATTAAAGAAGGAGAATAATACATAAAAATCATATTTCATAAATTAGAAGTTTTATACAAAAGAGTTAATAACTTAAATGGTTATTCAACTTATGATTTTCTCTCGGAAAATTACTTAACTTTAATTCTTACTTCAAAAATTACTCAACTATGAATTTTTTTTCTCAGAAAGTCACTCAACTTTAATTTTTATTTCAAAATTTACTAAACTATGAGTGTCTTACTTATAAAGTCACTCAAGATATCTAACTAATTTTTTTTTATTCAAATTTGCTAACATGTAACTTTTATTTAAAATAAAAATTTTAAGAAATAATTTTTTTTTAATTTAAACGATCAATTTAATGACCCGCTCATATTCAAAATATATTTAAATGGTTTAAAAGAATATCTCTTTATTTCTTTGAATTTTGATTTTACTACTATTTTTTATAATTTTCTTGTCCAATAATTACTCTATACTCTAAAGTATATATAGTCATACAAATTATTACTCCCTCCGTTTTTAAAAGAATGACTTACTTTAACTTGACACAAAGTTTAAGAAAATAAAGATGACTTTTGAATCTTGTGACTTTAAATTAAAGTTGTGTCAAATGTACCTGAATGCCCTTTAATCTTGTGGTCTTAAACATATCATGTGGAAAGTTGAAATTAAAGTATTGTCAAAAAAGAAAAGGTCATTCTTTTTTAAACGGATTAAAAAGGAAAGCATGTCATTCCTTTTTAAACGAAGGGAGTAATTAATATCCCAAAATCACAATTATTTGATTGTACATTTTTGTTGTTAATTTTACCTTGCAATGTATATATTATAATTTTACTACTATTTTATAACATTTGTTAATGTTTTATATCATATCATTTTAATTTAAAATCTATAACATTTCCTTTTATTAACTTATTAGGAATAAAATTCATTATATTTATTTGATTTATTTGTATATTATACAAATGGTAATATAAAAAATTGCATTATGATTGAAAAATCAATTTCATAAATAAGTATCACGTTGAAAGTTAATTAAATCTAATCAGTTAAATGAATATGATTATGAAAATCTTAAAAATTAATATTAACATTATAAGTGAATTAATATAAACTATTTATGATATTTTAGAATATCAGCAGGTTACAAAGTAAACATGGGAATATGTAATAATATAGTTTGAATAATTTTTTTAGCTTTTTTAGAATTTTAATTTTAAATAAAATTTCATGTTTGCAAATTTTAATTAAAAATTAATTAATCAAATAGGTTGAGTGATTTTGTAAATAAAATATTCATAGTTAAATGATTTTTGAAGTAAAAATCAAAGTTGGATGACTATCTGAGAGAAGAACTTTAAGTTGAGTGACTTTCGGAGTAAGAAATAAAGTTGAGTGACTTTCTATAAGTTGAGTGACTATTTGAGTTATTAACTCCTTGTTCTTACTTAATAGGCTTAAAGTTTGAGTTTTGATATAAAAGTATTTTTGTGAGAGAACGCTTTATCTATTAATATAATATTTATTAGTCTGAAAATCTCTATACAGATATTAAACCTCAGGTGAAAAAACAAATAGTCGGTGATGAAATATTATTACACTATTTTTTAAATTATTATCTCTAGTTTGATACGTAGAATTTGTCTATTATTATGCGACCGTGATATTAAGATATATGAAGTGCGAAAATTCAACTTTTGAACACAAAATTTGAAGAGAAAAATGAGAATTCTATTAGAACCTATAAAACGCTTACAGTAATTTGCTTGTGAACTCGACAAATCAATTAGTCACACCATAATAGTGAAACCAATAGCTAGAATTTGTTTTGTGGATTAAGATAAACCTTATTGCAATATAAACAAATGTTGGTGCATTTTATTATTAAAATAAAAATATTAAAGTGCACGATAATTAGTAGGCATAAAATGAAGAAAGTGGTGTTATTATTCTTGTAACTCACCACATTATTTTTTTGTGTTAGTGGGTATAAATTATGGTAAAGGATGACCCTTAGTTCTTGTAATAACTCATATGATCATTAGTTCTTAACTCTCAAGGTCATTAGTTTTTGTAACTCCATGACCATTAGTTTCATGTAACTTACGTAGAGAAAATACATAAAGTACCCCCTGATATTGTCCAACTTTTTTAAAAAGGCACTTAAATTTTACTTCCGACCTATTACCCCACGATTCTTACTAAAACCGTTGTAAATACATCATTTTTCAGCAAACATCAATTACACCAATAAATATGTATATCACGTGCCAATCCGCATTTGCCACGTGTCAATTAATTTTAATCTTTTTTTTTAGAAACTATAGCCATATATTTTTTGCTTTTTCTTTATTTTTTTTCTTCCTTTCTTCTTCACATTTCCTTTCTTCTTTATTTCAACGAACACCAACAGTATTTCTTTCAATAGGATCGATCAAATTGTATTTTGCTGGATCTTTTTTGGAGTCAAAGTTTTCAACACCAGTTCGAACCACAAAGAAGTTATAGCCATGGCAATGGAAAGAATGTGATTCCACCGATAACAAGTTGGTATCTTGGATTACTATTTCAACAATGGAATTGAAAGTAATTTTAGTGATTCTTGTGCCTGCATTAGTAGCTTTTCTAACAAAAATTTAATTTTTTATATTGGGTATATCGTCGAAAAATACCTTCTCGATCGAAAAAATAGTGACTAACATACCATCTCTTGTTTACCTTTTTTTAATCTCTTTATCATTCTTCAATTCAAGATTAAACTTTTCCAATACTAATTGAATTTAAAAAAGAAAGATTTCATTCAATTGGAAATGCGGAGAATAAGTTTTAACATCAATGGAGAAGAACATCTCTTCTTCCGTGAGGAGAATATGTTGAGGAAGGAGAATCGGAGCAACATACGCCGGTCACATTGGAAATGGGAGCCAATAGAGCCATTATTATTTTGATAAGTTTCATCTGCATCAACTAACTGGAGTTGACTATCAATTTTTTTTTAATTAATAAATTGTATCTCAAAAATATTTTACTTTGAAGTTAGAGTTACTTAGGGATGGAAGGCTCCATTTTACTATCGAATTGGTTTCTTGAATCTAAATCAATGAAGTTTTTTTTGTTGGAGAAAGATGAGGAAGACATCAATAGAGAAAAAAGAATTTTTAAATTTTTTGACAAATAATTGACACGTGGCAGGTTTTAATTGTCAATTTAAGTCAAATTTTAACCATTCACGTATCTGGTGTGCATGTCTACACGCAGAGATAAAATTTAAGTTAAAATGGTGTATTTACAACAGTTTTAGTAAGAATCGTGAGGTAATAGGTTGGAAGTAAAGTTTAAGTGTCTTTTTGAAAAATCAGACAATATCAGAGGGTACTTTATGTATTTTCTCAACTTATGTAACATCAAGACTATTCATCTACCCATATTACTACCCCTCATTCATCCTATTCATACATGAAAGAATTCTACACCTATAAATAGTAGTGTTTCTTCTTTTGTTGTGTATCCATGAAAAGATGAAATATGTGGAAAAATGTTATGATATATAGTAGTGAAAGAGAGAGTTGAGACAAAGAAAATATTCTAAGTCTCCAACTATATTCACCATACAAAAGAGAGTATCTATATTAGTGAAAGCGAGAGTTGAGACAAAAAAAAAATATTCTAAGTCTACAACTATATTCATTATACAAAAGAGAGTTTTAATATGTTGAAGGAAAGTGTTTTTGTGTTGGAGCTTAGAACTCTTCAACTAATCCGGAGTTGCTTGGGTTGTACATCGTTAATGGGTTGTTGTATCCTGGAGGGGATATGTCACGAGATACACTGCTAGATTGGTGTAGATTATGCCGCAGTGGGATTGAATTCCCTTAAAAAGAGTGAGATATCCGCGCCTCAGCCAAGAAGAAGATTATTTTATTTTCAATTGTAATTTAATTATTGTAGTACATTACTCCAATAATTTTAAGGAGATTCACGTTTTGTTATAGTTTGAAAAGATGCGGATATCAAAATGGAGATCTCAACATCTTAACGTCACGAATCTCTTCAAGAAATAAAAGAGAAGAGATGAAGGGTAAAGTATTTTCTACTTCCTCAACTCAGGGGATGAAAAGGTAAAAAATTTTCTATTTGTTGTGAAAGAAAGGTAAAAAACCTTTCATCTAATACTTTTAATAAATAAAGTGATACCTCTTTAAACATAAAGTGGTATTCAAATTCTTGAAATAGTGGGGGCTAATGAAATGAGAAAAAATCACCATGAAAATGTTATGGAATAAAAGAGACAAGAAAGAAAATTAAACAGAAACTGAACGAAAACTCTTAATTGATTCTTTTCCTTGATTTAAATAGAAGAGTACATCTCTATTTATAAGAAACTAAATAAAATAAATAAAAAATATGATATTTTCCTTATATCTATAAGACTAAATATTCTGTAATTAATAAACCCTATACATAAAAAGAAATAAATAATGTAAAATATTCTTAGACTAAAAAATAAAAAATAAAAATATTCTACCATTAATGAAAATCACAAAATAGAAGGAAGATAAATCTTAACATTACCCCTCAAACTCAAGTTGGTGTGTCCAACTTAAGTTTGAACACTTAATTATTCTTGAAAAAAATGTATTTTTTCTTAATTTAGTTGCAGCAATCTAATAAAGTTGGTCTTCCTCATCTTCATGTTCTTCTTCCACAAGTAGTGCTTTTGAATTATCTTGAGTGTCTTTGAACTTGCATACTTTTGTGACACGACTCTTTTGTTTGCAACTTCCACATAATGCATCGCATCTCCATCAGCAAAATTTTTCTAAGTGTGTTTTCTTTTTGCAATATTTGCAAGGTGGATAATCAACTTTTCTTTTTTGATGGTTCACATAAAAAATACCTTCAACAACTTTGTCTTCTCTGTAAGTTCTTCTTTGCTCCTGTGCTTGTATTAATTCAGCAAAAGAGATGACAGAGAGATCTTTAATCTCTTTCAAAGCGGAGATTTTGGATTCAAATCCCTCAGGAATAATCACCAAAATTTTTTTACTATTCTATGTTTAAAATCTTTGCCATGCAACTTGGTTCTATTGACAATCAAAGAAATTCTGTCTCACCACTTAGTAATTGTCTCACCTTCTTGTATCCTAAGAGATTCAAAATCTTTTTTCAAATTCAAAATTTGATTTTGTCTGCCTCGTTCACTTCCCTAGTACTCCTTTTCAAGTTTTTCCCAAGCTTCTTTTGTTGTTTCACATGCAATGATTTTAGAAAAAGATTGAATCATCAACTGAATTTTAAATTACAATTTTTGCTTTATATTTTTTTGATTTCTCTTCTGAGTGAAGTTTGATTTCAGCAGCAGAAGGATTTGCAGGGAGTGGTTGTATAGATTTGTCTTCCTTTACAACTTCCCACAAATCATAAGTTTCAAGATAAGATTTCATCTTAACTACCCAAATTTGATAATTTTCACCAGTGAAGGTTTGTGGGGCATTGAAAGAGAGAGTATTGCTTGTCATGGTTTGAAAAATAAAATTTAAAATAATATAGGTTAAAAATGATTAAAAATAGCCCAACGTTAAAAATAAAAGTATGGGTTAAAAATAGTCCTATGTTAAAAATAAATATAAGGATTAAAAGTTGGTTGAAAATAGGTATGGATTAAAAAATGATTGACAATTTTGCTTTAGTAAATTCACAGATCCATGAGGATTGATGAAGTCTCTTGATACCACTGCTATGGAATGAAAAAGACAAGAAAGAAAATTAAACAGAAACTGTATGAAAACTCTTGATTGATTCTTTTCCTTGATTCGAATAGAAGAGTACATCTCTATTTATAAGAAACTAAATAAAATAAATAAGAAAAATATGATATTTTTCTTATATCTATAAGACTAATTATTCTGTAATTAATAAACCCTATACTTTAAAGGAAATAAATAATGTAAAATATTCTTAGATTAAAAAAGAAAAAATAAAATATTCTACCATTAATGAAAATCACAAAATAGAAGAAAGATAAATCTCAACAGAAAAATGTGATTTTTGCATTTTGAGAATGCTATGAAAAAGAAAAAGTTACAAGTGCATATATTAGTCTTGAAATAAATCACATGTTACTATTTGTATATTTATTGATGTCTTTGGCTCTAACATGCATGTTATCAAATAAATGATAAATTAAAAAGCCAATTTGACAGTAAATATTTGGGTGAAATAAATTTCATTCTTGGAATAAAAATATACCTAAATCATGTGATGAACTTTTACTTGGAGTGTCACATTATGGTGAAAAAGAAAAATTATGAAATACATTTTGTTAATTGTATGAGTCATGATGCAACTTTTTTTATTCAAATATGTGAAAGTAGTGTGAAAAAGGAGTTTACTAGCATAATAAAATATGATATATGTGGCTAATTTCACTTGACCTGAAATTGTGTAAAAGTACTTAAGCAGGTTATACAAGCAATACGGATATATTTACTTGAAAAAAATTGTGGCCGATTTTATTAAAATAAATCTTGCTGTACTTAAAAGTGTTTTTGATGCAAGATAAAAAAGAATTGGTGCTATTTATTGAAATGAAAAAGCAAATTATTATTTAATAACTCTATCGTGGAGGTTGAACTAATTATTTTAGGTTCAACAAGTGAAAAGAGTGGATTAATCAATCACTTTATTTTGAGAAATTAATTTCTCTACTCTTGAGATGTTGTGATAGCACCATATTATTGATAAAGTTTGAAGTTGTTATTACAATAGTAAATTCAGACCTGTGAGAATAAAATAATATTGTGATATTATATTTTACAAGTAATACCACTTACATTGAGTATGTCAAACTATATGATTATCTTGCAGATGAACTAAGCATGGTCTTGGCAAGATAAAGGGTCTGAATCACACTGAGGAGAAAGAAGGAAGCCTATAAAAAATCATGAGTCATATTTGAGGAAACCCAACCTGGGACTAGTGATCCTATAACCAGGTTCAATGGAAAGAACGAATCATATGATGACTTGGTGTGGGATGCACTATTGTTTAATCTTTTCTATGATGTGAGTGCATTGTTCCTATAATAATTTGTGAAGGTTGAGTCAAATAACTCTTAATGAAATTTTGTATCCCGTATGATTAGGGTGTCAAAATTATAGGACCACCCTTGACAGATTTCACCTATGTGAGTGTGGAAATAGGCCGTTTCCTATGAGAATTGGACTTATTCTAAAAAACGCTCATAAAAAATCGGGATAACACATGCCCATAATGTGATGGCTATTAAAGCTTATATCTATACCTTGATTGTTGTGTGTAAGCAGTGGTGTTTTATTTCCTAAAAGCAGTCATAGTTCAAGTCTGAGACCACTACTGACTTTGGAGTAAAGTTTACTGTTTTACTAAGTGGAGGTTCAATGCAGAACACACTTTCATTATGCGCAATAGTCTTCTTTCAACTAATTGGTGATAACTCTCTTATTACAATATTAAAATGAGTAGAGGAATGTTGGTGCATTTTATTATTAAAATAAAAATATTAAAGTGCATGACAATTAGTAGGCATGAAGTGAAAAAAATGGTGTCATTATTCTTGTAACTCATCATATTATATTTTTATGTTAGTGGGTATAAATTGTGCTAAGAGATGACCATTAGTTCTTGTAACTCATATGGGCATTAGTTCTTGTAACTCTCAAGATCATTAGTTTTTGTAATTCCATGACCATTAGTTTCATGTAACTTATGTAACATCAAGACTATTCATCTGCCCATATTACTACCCCTCATTCATCCTATTCGTACATGGAAGAATTTTACAAAGATAAATAGTGATGTTTCTTTCTTTGTTGTGTGTACATGAAAAGATGAAATATGTGGGAAAATGTTGGGGTATATAGTTGTGAAAGAGAGAGTTGAGACAAAGAAAATATTCTAAGTCTCCAACTATATTCACTGTACAAAAGAGAGTATCTATATTAGTGAAACAGAGAGTTGAGATAAATAAAATATTCTAAGTCTCCAACTATATTCTCTATACAAAATAGAGTATCTATATTAGTGAAAAAGAGAATTGAGACAAAAACAATATTCTAAGTCTACAACTATATTCACTATATAAAAGAGAGTTTTAATATGTTCAAGGAATGTGTTTTTGTGGTGGAGCTTTAGACTCTTCAACTAATCCGGAGTTGCTTGAGTTGTACATCATTGATGGACTATTGTATCCTGAAGGAGATAAGTGTAACACCCCGATTCGCTGAACCGAAATGCTACACGGTGCTCATGACCCCGAGGGACCACAAGCTAATCCATGACTGATATCTGTACTAGTATACTGCAAATCATGATATAATAATGCGGAATACATAGAACTGTAAGGCCATAAGGTTCAATTGAATAAAATCATGTGGGTGAAAATACCCAAAACAACTCAATCTGAAAGCTAAGTTTGAACGTAAATCTGAAAGTCTCTAAACTATCTGAATAAGGAGTTGAAGGAACATGTCTCCAACTAACTCTGTAAAACTGAACTGAAGAAATAAATAAATGTATCAAATCATATTGTCCTCGAATCAATGAGGACTCACTGTGTCTCTGCGAGTGGAATGCTACCGCTATTGCTGGGATCGAGCTCGTGTCTCGGAACCTATAGTGCAACATGAAAAGAAAGCACCATAGCGCAAATGCGTCAGTACAACTGGAGTACTGAGTATACGAGGAAAGTAGCATGAACATAAAGGGTTTCATGCATGAACAACACTGGCTGACTAATATGAACGTGGGAGTGCAAACACACATATATAGAAATTGGGACTGTGAATACGTGATAGCATGACCTGTAAGCTAATACATGGTTTACTGATAACTGTCATGACTAATTCTGAAACTGATAACATGGACGACTGTATCTGACAGTCCTGTATATACTAAAATCTGAAGAACGCCCTGAGTTCTTTTATTGAGACTGATACTGAAACTGTGGGAAGTAGTGTTTAACCGACATGCCTCATGTATGCCATTATGGCTAAGCTGGGTTCCAATCTCTACCCCGACTAGAGGGGTGTCAATACCGTGCCATGGGTAAGGACAGCTTGTGAGTGACCCTTATCTGGCAGGTACTCAATGAGAACGGTGGAAACTCTAAACTGACGGGTTAAGCCACCTCATCAACCCTAATCTGACGGGTTAAGATGTCTCAACCTACACTGGCGACGTAGTTCTGGAACACAAAGATGACTACTAAGAATCACACCCTGGACTGGCGGGTGAGTTCCCATCCTTGGGTTCACTCGGTGCTAACCTCTACTCCCATCTGGAGGGACTGGACATGAATAACTGACTGTGCATGACTTAATCTTACTGAATTCCATTGACTGGCGAAATGTTACTGATATCTGACAACTAACTAAGATCATGAGGTTTTCCTGAGTCACATGACTGACTGAAGTCTAGGGAATCATAACTTGAGTTCAGATATCGTGAAACATGACATGACTCTAGGCACACAGCTATAGTTTTCGGGTACAAGTACCCCAGGACTCGATAGGAGGAAACTGACACACATGACATGACTTGATCACAAGATTTGAGTCCATAATTCACAATATCATAAGTAAGGCTTTCATAATAAGAATGATTCTCAACAAACTATCACATGATCGGGAATGCATACAACATGTATATACTTGCATGGCTTCAATAACATGGTCATTCCATATCGCAACAATATCATGAGCATCTCGTACAACTTTTTCAATTTAAGACAATAGCACGGGGATCACGTTGAACATAAATTTAGAGCATGGAATAGTCATTTAGGACTTATTATGTCATAAAAGCATGATTTCTATTCCCTTAGGTATTTTCACAAACACCTTACATGCACATCTTAGGCATAGGTGGATTCATCAAGATTACAAATATTCAACCACCAATTTCACATATTTATACGTTAAATACCACCATATCCTCACAATAAACATACAAAGATCCCATCTTAGGCATCATCAAACTCCAACCACATGAACATCAACCACCAACAACATAAACATCATGATACAAAATTTAGAAGATGGTTCTTGAGCTTCATGGACGAAAGGAGTCCATGAATCAACTCACGCATACCTTAGAAGGAAGATTCTTGATGATTGACGGAGGAATTTCCTTGAAATTGGATGTACAAGCTTAGTTACGCAACCCTAGTTGTTTTTCTCTTTTAGTGCTCTTGGATGATGAGCTTTAAGATGATAATAGGGTTGTAATATGTTTAGAAGTTATATATTTCGTAGGGTTAAGTTTAGGGACGTGTAAGGAGTGTTAAAAGACTTAATTACCCTTAAAATAACTCAAAACGGAGTGTTTTTGGCACCTGGAACTGACTTAGGCGGCGCCCATGTGATTGCCTGAGCTAGGTTGGGCGGCGCCTAACCAATCGCCTATCCTTACTGTCTCTCACGAAAATGGGCATAACTTTTTGCTCAGGTATTGGATTAAGGCGAAATTGGTATCGTTGAAAAGCTGATTCGATTCTCTACGATTTGGTGGGTCTAAATCATCCAAAATACCACATTAACATCGAGTTATACTCATTCAAAGATGACCCTTGCAAAATCGAACACTAAAACTTGATGGATTCAAAAACTCTTAGCTTGTATTACCTTAAGTGACTCATATGAACATGCTTAATGCATCATAAGCTATCCTATCACTAGGATATTCATTGTAAGTCATGTACTCAAGTATGAATCACAGGATAGGAGATTTCATACGTAGGAATACTTATTCACTTCCTAGCTTAGAAACATGCGGGGTATTACAATAAGTCACGAGATACACTGCTGGATCGGTGTAGATTATGCCGCAGTGGGATTGAATCTCCTTAAAGAGAGCGAGATATCCGCGTCTCAGCCAAGGAGAAGATTATTTTATTTTCTTCACTTTTTTTTGTATTTTCAACTGTAATTTAATTATCATGGTATATTACACCAACAACAAATAGTTCCCGCAGAATGTCAATTTCCTTAAACTGTACCTCTATTTAATTTCGACTCAAATCATATATATGTTTGCACACATATTATTAATTATACAAGACATTGTTAATTTAGTATCAAATCGATTTGTTGAGAAATCGATTGCAAGTTTAAGAGGACGATCTAGATATTGAATGCTAGTCTAAGAGGGCGATCTAGATATTGAATGCTGAGAAAAACATTTATGTCCTTGATGGAGTTTGCCTATAATAGAAGTTGTCAAAACAAGTATACGCATTGCGCCCTTTTAAGCGGCCTATGAACTCGAGTACAAGACTTGTGCATACCAGGATGAAGTAGGGGAAAGACATTTTTGAGCTAGAAATTGTAGATGAGACTTGTTGTGATCACACATGTTCATACGTATACATATAGGTTCAAATATGTATCTCAAAACCTAACATTATTAAAATAAAATTTGCAATATTTAAAGCTTGAATCCGACATGTAGGGGAAAGAAGGTCTACTCCCAATTTCAACCCTTTGAATTTGAAATATTGACAGCAAAGTAGAACGTATCAAGATATATGGACAATATTGAGATATTTAACTTGCCAAATATCATCTTTGTGTAAGATGTAAGTTTAACTGTATAACCTCTTACATTTGTCAATTAAGTAACTACAAATCTAGAATAATAAGAAAAGAGTATATGGCTTTGAAGTAAAATTAATACTAGTAGGATTTTCATGATCTCTTTTTTTTTTTGGTAAAAAACCAACAGCTTTATTATTTCACTCAATCAAAAACATCCAATAGTTTACCATTTCAGCTACCTAAAATAACCATAACAAAAAACATAACAGCAACATGGGTATACTCTATACTATTCCTCTTGATTCATCAGCTCTTCAAGCCATCTCTTGTCCTTTCCCCTCCTACACTGTTGTATCTTCTCCCTCATTTTTAGCAACATTCCGTCTTAATTTTTCTGCACACTCTGGTTGGGTAAGCCACGTTGTGATTCCACAAAGCCTCATTTCGAGCCTTCCATATATGATAGATCAATGCGGTCGATACCATCCATAGTACCACTCTACTCATTTTGCCTCCAGCTCTTCTTGCAATACGGTTCCACCATCCTTGTAATTTCTGATTTCTGATTTTAATTTTTAGCCATAAGCATATTTTCGTCACACATTTTTTCGAGAGTACACACTAGAAGAATAGGTGTGTTGTTGTCTCAGATTTCTCATCACATAACACACATTTATCATCTTCTCCTTTTCCTAGTCTCTTCAATCTCACTTTTGTGTGCAAACTTTTATGCACAGCTAGCTAGCTACCTAATGAATTGTTGCTTAGGTATGCTAGCGTTACACCACACTCTCCTCCATTCTGTCCATTGCGTCTTCTCACCTCTACTCTAGTAGTACCCACTTTGGACAGTATACTTCCCCTGTGGCTTGAGCCAACCTCCTTGTATATACCCTGCAGCAAACTTCTGCTTTAACCCACATATTTGTTTCCAATACCAACATGAATCGGCTGGAGCTTCATATTGCCACCATCCCTTGTCTTTAATATAGATGTGATTTACCCATTTAACCCACAACATATCAACTTTACTTGCTATATGACATATATACTTAGCTACTGCTGCATCATTCCATCTCGCACAATCCACCACTCCAAGTCCCCCTTCCTTCTTTGCTCGACACACCAAATCCCACGCAATCAGTGAGGGTTTATTAGTGTGCACCTTCCCTATCCATAGGAAGTTTTTACACATAGCAGTTAATTATTTCATCACTTGTCTAGGTAATAAGAACATAGAGGCCCAGTATGAATGCATATGCACATGCACCGAATTTACTAATTGTGTTCTCCCTGCATAAGAAAGATTGTTTGATCCCCATGTCTGAATCCTTATTCCCATTTTGTCCAGCAGCATCTCACAATCTGTACTAGTCAATTTTCTTAAAGTGATTGGGACTCCCAGATACTTAACTGGGAGCTTCCCTAGTGTGTACCCAGTCACTTCACATAAGTCATTTAGATCTTGTTGATCCATATTTGCCGAGTAAATACTTGACTTCGCTGCATTTGTTGTAAGTCCAGACGTCGACGAGAAGGTTTTTAATCCTCTGCATTATTGATTGTACCCCCCCTTTGCTGAATATTAGCATATCATCAGCAACGCATAAATGGTTCAACTTGAGTCCTCTACACTTCGTATGATACTAAAATCCTTCTTGTGTAGCTATCCACCTCATAATTCTTGAAAAATATTTCACAATATCAGGAATAGAAGTTGGGAGATTGGGTCACCTTGCCTCAATCCCTTCTTCCCTACTATAGTTTCATATGTTCCTCCATTGATTGCTATAGTGTAGTCTGGCGTGGTTAAACAAGCCATTACCCATCTTATAAACTTCCATGGAAATTTTAGTCCATGAAGTATTTCTTCCACAAAATTCCATTCAACTGAATCGTATGCCTTCTTTAAGTCAATCTTGATTAAGCGGTACTTGGTAGTGTTTTTTCTGTTGTACAACCTTACCAAATCCTGACATATCATTATATTTTGTACAATGAAACTTCCTACCACAAAGGCACTTTGATTTTCTGACACAATATCTGATAGCACACTCCGCAGTCTCATACACAACATTTTTATATGATCTTGTAGAGTGTGTTACAGCAGGATATAGGTCTATAGTCCCCAACATTCGCTGCGTGGGTTCCCTTTGGAATCAGAGTGATAATGGTAGAATTATGTCCTTATAGCATTTGACTGGTTTGGAAGAATTCCAAAATCCCTGCTGTTACATCTACACCAACTATTTCCCATGTGTGTTTGAAAAATTGGCTTTCATAGCCGTCTGGTCCTGGTGATTTCTCCCCATCAATGGCCCACAATGCTTGTTTTACTTCCTTATCTGTAAACTCCTTGGTCAGCATACATCTCTTATTATCAGACACTAGTGTGCCAATTTTTATCAAGTTATTTTTCACATGTAATCTTTCGGCATTGTTGGATCACAGTAGCATTGTATAAAATTCAATAAAAGCTTTAGATATTCATTCTATGTTCTTTTTTTCATTACCATCTTTATCTTGGACCAGAAAAATTTTGTTGGCATTCCACCTAGCCTTCTGATACTCCTTTGCAACTTTGTACTCTTGTGTTATCCATTCTTTGTTCTGGGGTTCCTGTTGCAATTTCTCTTGGCATTGTAGTAACCATTCCTTTGATTTCTCAGCTTTCATTTCTACTTCACTAAATTTTTCTTTGTTCAGTCTTCTAAGGACCCCTTTCAATCTGTTCAATTTTCCAATCACTTTGAACATTCTTCTGCCAGCACATGTTGTATTCCAACTTTCAGATACCCTCTTCTTGAAGTCAGGGGCCATTGCCCACATGTTAAAGTATTTAAATTTGCTTACTTTCCTCTGAGATCCCTCCTCCCATTGTACTATAGCTGGGCTATGATCTGATAGGCCTTTATTTAAAAACCTTCACTACACTTGCAGGCATCTCTGTTTGTCATTTGTAATTGACCATTACCCTATCAATCTTGCACATCACCCTATCCTCTCCCTGTTGTTTATTGGTCCATGTATAATATGCCCCATATGATTTAAGGTCTCGGATTTGACAATGCTCTACACATTCCTTAAAATCCCTGAGTTCTGCTGCTGTAACTTTTCTGCCCACCGTTTCTTCTACATTGAGCAGATTGTTAAAATCACCCATGACTGCCCATGGTCCTTGCATTTTATCAGCTATTCCTTTTAACTCATGCCATAATCTTCTTCTCTCTATTGGGTCATTTTGACCATACACCACCATAGTTATGCCCATTACATGACCAGTCCCCCTATGCTCCACTACAAGATGAATCATTTGGTCAGTTATGTGCTGCACGTTAACATTATATATCCTTGGTTTCCAGATCACCCATGTTCTCTTCCCCCTGAATGGGCTGTATAGTTGGTTATTACCGACCATTCCCTACAAAGGTTAAGAGCAGCATTATTAGCCTTTGCTCTCTTTACCCTTGTCTCCAGGAGGCCAAATAGGCTTACTTGCATGTTGTGCAAAAATATTTGCACCTCACGTTGCTTGTCAAGCCTATCTAACCCTCTGGAGTTCATAAATCCAATCCTATCCATTTCGTGGGGATGATCCCCCACCCTTCTTTCCTTTCCCTTCATTTTGTTGTTGTTCCTTTGCTTCTTTCCTGCATTCCTGTTCTGTATGCCCAAAATTCAAAATTAGTTAATTTGTTGGATTTGTAATTAAATTCTTATAAGTATTTAATAAATATTTTAATACAAATATATATGATTTAATCAAAAGTATTGGGTTGACTCAAATCAATATCTAATATTGTAGTTCAGCCCATGCTGTGTGTTGGTATGGGGGTAGGGTGGGGTCTTTAATTATTAGGGTGTCTATTTCTGTTTCAAAACCAGTTGCGGGGATAAATAATCTGAAATTCAGTGAACCTTTTGCAACTTGGAATTTGTCAGGTTATAGACAGGTTTTTCTGACATTTATTTATAAAAAGAAAACTATATATATGTTAAAAAAAAAAAAAAAACAGTTCAAGTTGACATTGAGTAGACTTTGTTTATTTTGGTTAATTTAATGTGATGGGGTATGTGTTTTATTTTGGGTCCCAGATTAGTTGATTGTTGAACTACTGACCTGTAATTAATCATCTCTCTGGAAAGAACAAAATCAATTGGAATAGCAAATTGGGAAATGTTCATACTTCATACGACCAACATTAATTGAACTTGAAACTATATAATAGTTGAAATTCTTATTTCATTTTCTCTACTATTCAGGTTGGACTACCAGTTGCAAAACGGAAAAAGAAGCTTCAAAAAAACACAAAGGACATCGTTCATATCTGATCAAACTAATTTTTTTTTTTTTTTAAATGACTAGTTTAGTGTAAAAAGAACTAGAACCAAATGTTGAACACAAGAACCAAGTTCTTGTGACAAACCGTAAAGATAATAATGTAAAAAAAAATATGAAATTTAACGTGGAAAACTTACTTACTCAAGGAAGTAAGAATATCGACCTATAGTGTGTGGATTTCCAATCAACTTTTGTTGACTTCAAAAATCGATTTAAATTATAACTCCATAGTCAATGGACTAACTCTACTATCTCAACCTAACAGTTGAATCTAACTATTCTAACAAGAAACTTTGCAAGAAGTCCCTTCTTGTTACAAGTCTCACAACTCACCCTACAATCACAATCACACTAGAATAGGGCCAACTCAATAACTTCCATTTACACAACTCAATAAGAAAAACAAACTTAAATGAGGAACCAAGAATAATCAACTCAAAATGTTCTTAACACTTCACACGATGCTGCCTCAATATTCTACTGCCTTAGAGCATACCTCTCAAGTCTCTAATTAATTAAAAGGGACAAATGGATTCTGTAATGTTTCTGGGTCAAGTCTTTCAAGCAATTGCACACGGATGTTCGCCAACTGCATTACTTCTCCCGAAAACTAATCAATTATCCAACAACTTCGCACGGTTGTCAACAACTTCTATAATTGTTGGGACAACTTCTATAGTTATTGAGACAACTTTTACCGTTATTGAAGCGAAAGTATAAAAATTAAAAGCTGAAAAAGTTTTGTCACTTTTATTTAACTTTTAAAACTTAACGGACCCAACTTAATTGAAACCTATTTTTCACTTTTAACTGCTATCTCCCAAGTTTTTCTGCATGTGGAATAGATGAGCAGCTCCACCATAAAGAATCTTCCAATGTAGATAATTAGGGATATTGCTCAGCAACACTAATTATTACATAAGATCATTTTCACTCCTTAATGACAACAATTTCCATAAGTAGAATCCTCGTGCAATTCTTCTTAATCATAATTTGATTTTCTAATGATTATTTTCCTTTTGTGCTCTTGCACCACGTGTCAATCACCCAACTTATACACTAGCTTTGTGAACAATCGATTAAGGACCTGATTTATTTTATCTATCATCAAATAGATGAAGAACCTCATAACCCAACTCGTTATACGAGTGGAAATAATTTATTTCATTAACACTTGTTGCAATAGATGACTCATAATGTGCATTCATGTTGCAGGTTTTATCCATTGTAGCAGTAGCAGATACATCAAATAAGAAAATTCAACAAAAATTACAATTTTACTTACAAAATAAGCTATGAAGTAATGTCCAAATGATATACGAACAAAATTTGACCTAAAATTTTTTAAAAAAATTTCAACAGAGGCACAACGAATAAGTAAAACACATGAAAAAATTCATGAAACATGTAGAGAAGACAAAAATAATATACCATACATCAAATGCAAAAGGATCAAGGGGACAAACATTTGAGTTCTCGTAAAAATGTTTAAGTTCTCTAATATTTTAATTGCTTTCTAATAGTTGACTCATCTGTTACAACAGATTTTCTATCTGTTTGATAATTCCAACAGATTAATCATCTGATGCAACATGCTAGTCATCTGTTGATTCAAATTAAATAATTATTAGTAATAACTAAATTTATTTAGCTAAAATTAAAAACGTCTTTACGACAAAGGGACAAACATTTGTGTTCTCCTAAAAATATTTGAGTTCCCTAGTATTTTAATTATTTTCCAATAGATTATCTATTTGTTGCAACAAGTTAGTCATCTATTGCAACAGATGTTTATAATAGGTTAGCCATTTGTTTATTTAAATTAAGCAATTATTAATAATAACTAAATTAATTTAATTAAAATTGAAGACAAGTCTTTAATACAAGACCTTAGACAAGGGGGCAAATGTTTGAGTTCTCCTAAAAACATTTGAGCTTTAGTATTTTAAATTGTTTTTCAACATATATCGAACTCGGGAACAAAATGAGCCACAAAATTGGAAAAGTGACCAAAATAGGCCACCTATTTAAAAAATTACCAAAATAGGCTAAACGTAATAATTTATTACGTTTTTTAATTTTTTCTTAACGGTCAACTAACGGAGTTGACTTTTACTAAAACGTAAGAATTTCTTAGATGACTAACTTGTTGCAACAAATAGGTAATTTATTGGAAAATAATTAAAATACTAGGGAACTCAAACATTTTTAGGAGAACTCAAATGTTTGTCCCATTGTCTTAAAGACTTGTCTTTAATTTTAGCTAAATCAATTTAGTTATTACTAATAATTGTTTAATTTGAATCAACAGATGACTAACATGTTGCAACAGATGATTCATCTATTGGAAATTATCAAACAGATAGAAAATTTGTTATAATAGATGGGTTATCCATTAGAAAGCAATTAAAATACGAGGGAACCTAAATGTTTTTAGGAGAACTCAAACGTTTGTCCCCTCGATCCTTTTGCATTTGATGTATGATACACTATTTTTATCTTCTTTACCTGTTTCATAAAATTTTTCGTGTATTTCGCTTATTCGTTGTGCCCTTGTTGAAATTTTTAGAAATTTTTAGGTCAAATTTTGTTCGTATATCACTTGGATATTACTTCATAGGTGATTTTGTAAGTATAATTATGATTTTTGTTGAATTTTTTATTTGGTATATTTGTTACTGCTACAATGGATAAAACCAGCAACATGAATCCAATATATGAGTCATTTATTGCAACAAGTGAGTAATCTATTGCAACATATGAATAATCTGTTGCAACAGATGACCCATATGTTGGATTCATGTTACAACACTATAATACAAATCCAACAGATGAGTAATCTGTTGCAACAGATTAGTCATATATGTTGAACAAATTACACATATGTTGCAACAGATTAGTCAATGTGTTGCAACAGATTACTCATCTGTTGGATTCACGTTACATGTTTTATCTGCTGTTAAAAAAATCACAGTAGCAGTTACACCCAGATGAGAAATTCAACTAAAAATTATAATTTTACTTACTAAACTCACCTATAAGTAATTTCCAAGTGATATACGAATAAAATTTGACCTAAAAAATTTGATCAAGTAGCAATAGTAGCGGTAACAACAATGTTCAAGCACAAGAAGATGATGATGAATAAGAAGAGATGATAATGAAGAACAAGATGATGATAATGAAGAAGATGATGATGAATAAAGCAACAACAACAATGAACAACAAAAATCACGAAGAGAGAGGAAACTCCAATAAATGAGAAGAGAGAGAAATGTGCCTTTTTTCCCCTCAATTTCTAGTTATATTAGATTTTACATTGGATCAAAGTGTAAATTAAAAAACTTGTGCGTTATTTTCAAACTTTTCTTACTTTCTTAATCCTTAATAAAGTAATTGTCACCTCCACTCAATTATTAAGACTTGTGTCACCCACACTTTATTTTAAAACTCTTTTGTCACATGTGGCCCAACCCCCAAGAAAGAAAGCCCAAAATTTACATTGTTGACCCATGGTCCATAGCAAGACCCGATCCAAACCTAGGAATATGAAAGGCTTCCCAAAAATAGGGACTTTGAATTAAAAATGACAAACAAGTTGTCCAATTAAGTGAAAGTCCTCCAAGTTTTTTAAATTAGGTAGGAGGGATAAAACTTTTTTGAGTTTTTTTTTTAAGTTTTTCCGTTCCAACAACTTGTTCCAGTTGTAGAACAAATTTGGTAGTTGTTTGACAACTAGGCGCAGTTGTCGAACAACTACCAAGTTGTCGAACAACTACCAAAGTTGTTCAACAACTAAGCGCAGTTGTTCGACAACTGAGAGAAGTTGTTCAACAACTACGCGAAATTGTTCAGGCAAATAATGTAGTTGTCCAACAACTATCTCAGTTGTTCAAGGGACTCAATTTTTTTAAGGGACAAGTTTGTAGGACCCACTTATCCCCTTTTTTAATTGGAAATTGGAAGGCCCTTCTGGCTCATTTTTATCCCTAAAATATATAAAACTTCATCTTTTGAACAAGAGTACACACACTCTACTCTTCTTCTCTACCCACTGTCGTACCTGAACAATGTTCTGCCTAAGTTGGTTCTGTCGTTTCCTCTTCTTTCTTCTCTGGGTGATTTAGAGGCTTGATCCTTCTTTATCGTTGTTTCTTCTAGCTCTATTTATTGTCTTTACCCCTTGAAAGTTCTCTCCCTTCTTTTGTTCTTCTAACCGTCTCCCTTCAACTGACCTCAAGAAATTTACAAGTGGTCGGGGTTTAACTCCACAGAATTGAAGATTCAAGGTGCCAACACATCGATTTGTAACCCAATATAAGTTCCTCTCTTTCATTCCTATTCTACAAACTAACACCTTACCTCCACTGTCTCTAACATCCACATTTTTTTTCAACCGTCGATTTTGTATCGACATGCACTTAAAATTCCAAAGAAGATCTGGTGTCTTGCAGCAGGAAGCTTCCTCTACCTCTTTTTGCAGTGAAGTTTTTGATAGCTAAGGCATCTAGCTAGGTTTAACACATCTCCTTTGTCTATGTATTAACAAAACTTTATCTTATTGTGCTTGGTACTGTCTTGCACCCCATGGGAATATAATTATTTAGGCCCTTTGTGCTTCCTTTTATGATATAAATTTACTCCTTTCTTGTATGCCAGTTGTTGTTGTTCTTCATTGCTACTTATTTATTTTGTGTGTCCTAATTCTAAGATTAGAAATCTGTGTTTTATTCATGTTTATATATCTCATGATGTTAGCTGGTAGGTCCCTGAATTGGTGGTAATCCTTGGTCTGTTGTAGTTCCACCACGTCATTAGCTATGGCATCTGCCACTGCATTACCTTTTCAAAATATGTGTATGACCTGACCTTGCACAACATGAAGCTTGCACTATATTTCTTTTATCTACTAGCACCCAGGGTATTTTTCACTGTTTGTTAATCATCTTTATTATAGTAAGAGAATCTATTTCAATAGTTATTTCCATATATTATGTACATGAAAAATTTTTACTGCCTCTCTGATCGTCATTATTGCCTCAGCTTCTATATTTGTGGTCTCCTTAAATCTATGACTTTAGCAAAAACCAAATCTTCTTTTTAATCTCTAATACAAAAGGTTAAAACCCCTAGACCAGGGTTACCTTTGCATGCCTTATTTGTGTTACATTTCATTTTGTTTCTTCCTGAAAAGTTTCATGTTACACTGTGATAGTATAACCTTGATTTGTAGGACCTCAGAATATTGACTATGTTTGGCAAGCTCTCCTTTTCAATTCTCAACCATGGATATAAAAAATTGGTTAATTTTCTAACTAACTCTTGCACCTGTTATGTTAGTTCTTTAAAGCTCACCATCCGTCCAAGTTTAATGACATTCCTTTTTTTTCATAAGAACAACATAATAACTGTTGGTATATCTCTACATGAAGTATCTATTTTTGGAGCTAATTTAATTATCCGTCATGTGTGAATAGTCTGCTTCAATTTCATATCTTCAATATCTATACCTGTAAAAATAGTAAATTGCCTCCATAGCCTTTCAGCTATGGGCCTGTTAGAAAAAAATGCTTTATTGTTCCCTTCTTCTCTGTGTCACAACACCAACACCTAAAAACGACATTTATTCTCATCCTCTTAAGGTTATTGAGCAATTTTCCTCCTCCAAACTCTCTACTTAAAGAAATTCACCTTAAGAAGAAGCATTTTTGCCTATATTTGCTTATACTTCTTTCTTTTCTTTTTGCTTCTTAGAATCTCCAAAGCTGATTGACAGTTTTTCCTCGAGTATTCTTAGTCCACCAAGGTATGTCGTTACCATGAATGGAGTTGGTATTTTTATATTTTGTATAATGAATTCCACCATTTTCTCTGACATTTTTCCTATCAATTTCCACCTATTTCATTCTCCATTCTCCACAAAATCCATAACCTCTAATGTTTATCCTTTACCTTCTCAATCTCAACATAGTACAATGCTTCCTGCCCTATCCAATTATGAAACCAGACACTTGAATTACTAGCCTTCACTTGTCATCAAATGTTATATTCCATCTCTTTCCTTATTGCTGCCAGACTCCTTTATACATATGATTGTCCCATATCATCTTGATATAATAGGATGAAGTTTCTTGTAATATTTATTCCACATAAATTCACCTCGTAAAAAGGATGTTGAGGTTCTAAAATTCTACCATGACTTAGCACAAAGAGCTTTAGCCACTGTGTAGGGATCTAAAATCAAGACCCTCCTCCTCTTTAGGATAACACATATTGTCCTATGAAATTCAGTGTTTGTTCTTTACTCCAATAATGTTTTTACAAAATAACTTTGCAAAAATCTTATGAAACTGATTAATGACACCCTTCGGTAGGATCATAGCTAATAGAAGATATATAGGCATAGACTACAAAATATGAGTGATACGATCATATCTATCTCCAAAAAAAGAAGTTTATGTTGATAAAGACTCGGCCTTTCATTACCTTCTTGAGTAAGTCCTTATAATGGACTTTCTTTTCCTGTCATAGAAAACTGGACACACAAGATATGTGAATGAAAATGTAAATTAGCTTATGCCTATAATTCTTCTAATAAGATACGTTGTCCTCACTTGAGTCTTATCATGCAAATATAAAAGTCTCTTGTCCAAATTAACCATCTACCCTGAAGCATTTTCATATTCTCCGAAGCCCCTTATTATTTTCTTCATAGATCCTGAGTGTCCTAAACAGAATAGAATAGTGTCATCTGCATATTACAAATGTTTTATCTTTGGACTCCACTTATTCATCTCATAACCTATGAATTTAGAATCTTCAAAAAGTTTATTCAAATTTATCGCTAACACCTCTAATGCAATAATAAAAAAAGTAGGAGAAAGTCAATCTCCCTGTTTTAGTCCTCTAGATGATTGAAAGAAGCCAAAAGATAGTCCATTTATTAGAATAGAATACCAATAGTTGCTTATCAATCTCACAATCATATCTATAATCCTTTCAGAAAATTCAAAACCCCCTAACACATTTATAAAGAATTTTCATAATAGCCTATCATATGCCTTGCCTTATCCAACTTCACCACTACATTATGATGCTTATTCCTCAGGTTTATGTCTCTTACAATTTCTTGAGCCAACAAAATATTTTTAGTGATGCTTCTTCCTTTCACAAAATTTGTCTACTTAGTAGATGTGATTCTAGGAAAATAACGCATAATTTTTTCATGGACCAGCCTAGATATGATCTTGTTCATTAAATTACTAAGACAAATGGATCTCAGATCATCAAAATTCTTGAGAACCTCCTTCTTAGGGAGCAAAACTAGGTTGGTGTGGGTCACACTAGGAAGCTGTTGGCCACAAAAAAAATGCTTTAACCATATTAGTAATGTCCTCTCCAATAATATCCTAGCTTGCTTTAAAAAAATAGCAGTAAAGCCATTTAGTCTACAAGCATTGTCCACATTCAGAGCCAATACTATCTGCTTCATTTTCTCCCTTAAATTCATCTATTCATTTTGCTCCTGGTTGATAAATTGTGGAAAGTTATTCAGCAGTGCCCCACCCAAATCATTCTGTGTCTCCTGAAATTATTATTTCAACACATTCACAGCTTTCTCCCCAATGTTTTGGGTAGTACTGATCATATCTCCTTGCCTTGATTGTATCTCTATCACTTGTAACTTTTTCCTTCTCCGCTTCATATATGCATGAAAGAACTTTTTGTTTCTCTCTCCATTAGAAAATCATTTCATTTCAGTTTTGTACCTCCAGAACTCTTTTTTTATATGTAAATATCTTTTTAGATCAGCCCCTGTTTTATGCAAGAAGGCTCTATTGTGTTCTGTTGTGTTCAGTAAAAGAGATTTCCA
Source organism: Capsicum annuum (assembly GCF_002878395.1). Lineage (NCBI taxonomy): Eukaryota > Viridiplantae > Streptophyta > Magnoliopsida > Solanales > Solanaceae > Capsicum > Capsicum annuum. Next base: position 2,657,904 of record NW_025896065.1, on the reverse strand, counting down.
ACTGAATATCCTTGGCCTTTATTATATCTTTCAAAGTGGCAATTTTCTAACAAATATTACTAAATATATTCTAACTCCATTGAGCTAGAGCCTGTTTTACCCTTTTTATCTTTACATGTACAACAATGAAATGTGATCCTTCATCTGCTCCCAACCAAAATTCCCCCACTATTTTATTATCTTCATGCTTTGTTCAAAAATTTAAAAACCTAAAAGTTTTCACCACATATTCTTGAGATACATCACATACCACATTTAGAGGTGTATGATCCGGCCCTTGTCTAATCTGACGATGCACTTAACTATTAGGCAACACATACATATATTCATTATTTCCTAAACTTTGTCTAGCCTTTTGAAAATGTAATTATCTTTATTTCTTTCATTCCATCATGTATAATTACTCTCTGTAAATTTTAATTCATGTAATGCACATGTAGACACACATCCTGCAAAATCCTCTGATCTCTTGTTGTGTAACTGACAGATGCCCAAGCTTTTCTGATTCATCTAGTATTACATTAAAATCACCTTCTACAAGGCAATAAACATGAATTTGTTCATACATATTCTCCAAATCCTCCCAAATTTTCAGCCTTTCTAATGCACTAGATTTGGCATAAACTGTTGTAATATAAAAGAATTCATTTATTTCTTTCAGTTGATACTGCATGATAATCTCTTGAATACGACTTGTTGAACCTATTTCCTTCCAATCCTCTTCTAAAAAAATTTAGATTTTAGCTGAAGTATTTACTTTAGCATGTGGCATGTCCAATTTCATCCTATAACACTCTAATTTAACTGGGTTTTGAAAAAGTTCAAGTAAATTAATGTAAGAATAATGATACCTCTTATGCAAATTTACTAAACTGTCAGAAGACTTTTGAATTTTAACAAATCTGATATTTCAGAACATGATTTTGTTAATAATTGATGAACAATATAAAAGGACCCTTTATTTCTCCTTGTATTCATCTCTAATTGAGGCAAATTAGCCTTTGCCTCTTGTTTTATTTTCCTTTTAAGTTTCCTATCTATCTAGGTGACAGATCTCCCTCTCTACTGGCCTGTTCTATATTAAGATCTATGCTCTCATCCTTCGTAGCAGATTATTTATCCATTTTTTCTTTGTCTGACGTAGTCATGATCTTAGGTGCTACAGGTGCTGCTACTTCACTTTGACCATCTAACTCTTTCGCATGACCCTTCTCACTTAAATGTATACCCTGCGCATTATCTTCAATGGGCACAGACTCCATATTTTTCTCATTTATTGTTGCTTTATCTAACACTCTCTGATGGTTTATTCATCTTTGTTGCCTTCTCTATTGACTCCTCCCAAAATTCTAAATCTTTAACTGTACTATGGGCATTCTGTTGCTTTCCGGGACTACTAGATTCTCTTGTATGCTCTATCTGACCCTCTGTCATTGCTTTTTTTTTACTAATGTCATCAACTTGCTCATTTGTCTGTTTTTTAGTAAGTTCTTCAGTTTTTTTATATGTCTGCTCTTTCTTGTTGGCATTAGCTTCTTCTCCATGATTTTCTTTTGTTGCCTTATATTTATTCCCCATGGTTATTTCTTTTTCTTCACTAGAGGCTTTGATTTCGTTCATACCTTCTTCTGCCTTGTTAATTATTTGTTCTATAATTACCCATTCTCTTTTGAAACTTAAATTCGTCCTCTATATTCTGAGGAACTTTTTCTTTATCTTCTTTCTTTTGTTCTTCACTCTTCTTCTTTTGTCACTTTGTTGTTTGTTGGTCCTTGTTATTATTTTTATCTTCTTCACCTTCCCTTTTCTTTGAATATAGTTATGGGTGAAGGATAAAACATTCCTTCTCACTATGACTTTGCAGCTTGCATATCTTGCAATACTTGGGTGCATAATCATATCTGATGTTTAGTCATTTCTCTTTAATCTTTCCATTCCTCATTCGTATCCCCACATTAATCCTTTTTAGGAAATCTCCCAGCAAATAAACTTTCACTTTTACCCTAGGACAACTAAGTCTTGTTTGTTTTGAGTTGCAAGATCCACCTGTCGTGACTTTTCTACTGTTGATGCTAAAAAAAAACACCGCTTCTTTTCTTAAAAGATTTGGGGACAGTGCAGGAAAGGATACCCAAATAAGGATTATATAAAGATTCATTTATCTAAATAGGGATTAGGAAAAATGAAATGAACACCTCTTGGTTATGTAAATAACTTAGGCTGCATTTGTTTTTTTTAAGATTCAGACGTCTGAATCTGAATGCACATCTGAATGATTAAGATGTTGTCTCTAGCTCTGAAAACTGAATGATTAAGACTATTTATTTTTCAGTATCTGAATGTTCAAAAAGAATTTATTTATACTTATAATAAAATAAAAAATACAATTCAAATAAAAAACTAATTATATATCAGAAAAGTATGTAATTTAATATTTATTAGTCGAAAAAATTATTATTTGATTGATAAAAAAATATTTATGTCCGTTAGTGATAGTAGAGATATTTTATAATGGTGGTTGCGGTGACAATAATTGATGTTGGTGATTAGTAATGTTAGTGGTGATAGTTGTGATAGTTGATTGCACTGACTGTTATGATGGTGGCGGTTGATAGTAGTAGTGGTTGTGATGTGACGTTGCTTGATGTTAGTAATTAGAGGTGTTGATTGTGATGGCTGAAAAATGAATGCATGATAGTTGACGATGTGTTGGTGCTAGTTAGAGATCTTATTAGCTGTGATGGTGGAGATGGTTGTTAGTAGAGATAAATTGTAGTGATGATAGTGATTGAAGTGATGGTAGAGGTGGCGTTACTAGTGACAATTGTGCTGGCCGCCGAAGAATATGTGGAGGTTGTGATGTTTTAGTGGTAGTTAGCGGTGGTGCTAGTTGTTATAGATGAGTTGATCGATAATAGGAATTGGCTGGTAGTGGCTGTGATGGTGGAGATGATTGTTGTTGGTGATTGGTGGTTGACAATGATGGTGGTGGCAGAGATGGTGACTGATGATTATGAATTACATGGCGGTGGCCAGTGAATATTATCCAACACTAAAATACCTCTTCAAACCTATTAAGACTTGATTCTAAATCTGAATGATTAAGACCTATTCAGACCTATTAAGAGCTAAAATCTTAATAAAAAATAAATGCACTTAATGGTCTGAAATCTGAACCATTCAGATTAGACTTCTATTAAGTGCAAACAAATGAGCCCTTAGTTACTTTGAACTAAATAAAAAAGTTAAAAGCATCATATAACATGGACCTGAGACAATACTAGTTGACCATGAATGTGAGTTATATTAATTATTGTAGTAGTTATTGAGATAGTTGGACTTCCTAAGCAAAAAAACTAGAAATCTCAAACTTGAAAATAAAATCTTTCTGCACAAATAGTAAAGCTATTAATCCTATCTAATTTATCGATATAAATTTAAATTAATCAAATTATTTCGAGAGAGACACCTACTATGCTCATGTCGATAACTTTTAGACATAATACATAAACATATCCTTTAACTTGGTCTCAAATCACATTTATATATAGCCTCCAAATTTGGGTGTGCACAAGTAGACACTTAAATTTGTATAAAGTTGAAAAATTAGATACACGTCCTATGTTACATAATACATGAAAAACGCAATGTAGGACAAGAATTGATCATGTAGGACGTCACATAGGACACATGTGTTTACTTATTCAACTTTATACAAGTTTAAGGGGTCGTTTGGTAGTGTATTGGAAAGTTAATGCATGTATTAGTTTAATGAGGATTACTAATACCTTGTTTGGTATATTTTTTTACCTTATGTATAACTAATGCTTGCATTAGTTATCCTCTCTTGTGTAATGAGGTGTGTATTATTAATGCCTCAAAATTCATGGTATTAGCAATGCAATGAATCCAATGCATGCATTAACCTTATTAAAGACACTATTATTCTTTAAGAAAAAATTTGCATCCTTTCCAACATATATATGGTGGGTATTGTGTAATTTTTATTTTTTTTGAAATTATATATTTCATATTATTTTTAATACATCAAACCAAACACTACACAAGAAAAATATAAGTATAATTAATGTAAGCATAACTAATACACCATATTTTACATTATTCTTATACAATCTACCAAACGAATCCTAAATGCTTACTTGATATAATCTGAGGCCATATTAAAAAATATATTTATGTATTGTGACTAACTTATTAACTATCAGGACAAAGATGCAGAGCAAGTGGAGGCAAATTCTTATCCTCTTGCTGCTCAAAAACAATGTAGAGAGGCCAATGGAAACAACAAAATAAAAGAAATCAGTAGTGTACATACACTGATACAAGTTATAATCAAGTCCTTTTGCAGGTCCCCTCACCCATGGTACGAACCGGAGTTCGGAACCAAAATATGTCATTAACTTAAAAAAAAATATCAAAATATATCATATTTTTAAAGTGATATCATAATATGCTTAATTCTCTTTTTAAGAGAGTTATATGTATTATTTTTAACGGAAATAAGCAAACCGAGTTAAGTTTCAGAAAATGTACATAACTCACTTAATATGTGAGTTATGCATTTTTTTAAGAGAGTTATATAAGAGAAGTTACATAACTCTATTAAAAAGAGAGTTATGCATTTTTTTTTACATAACTCACTTAAAAAGAGAGAGAGAGAGATAAGAAGGATAACTCATTTTTTGTGAATTTTACATTTTTTCTAATGGTACTTTTTACGACTGACAAATATTTTTTATGAACATGTCAACTTTTTGCATAACTCATATATTTTTCGCACCATATTCATATTTCATATCACTAATAAAATTATGCACTTATCACACATATTTTAAGAGTTATATTCAATGGATAACTCATTTTTTTAACTTATTTTATATTTGAATAACTCACATAAATAATGAGTTTTGCTGTCTCTGTTTCATAATAGTTAGTCTTCTTTCTAAAAAAATAAAACTTAAAAAGATAAATTAATTGTTTACATAATATGTAAGTTTTTGTAAAGTGAGTTATATAATTTTTATTATATTTACGTAGAAGAAAAAAAATAAGTTATGTAACTTTTATTATATAACTCATTTTTCGAATAAGTCATGTAGAAAAAATGCATAACTCGATCTTTTCAAGAGAGTTGTGTGACTTCTATTTAAATGAGTTATGTAAAAAGATATGCACAACTCTATTTTTAATAGAGTTATATAACTTTTCTTACATAAGAGAGTTATGTTAAAAAAAAATACATATTAAGTGAGTTATGTACATTTTCTGAAACTTAACTCCGTTTGCTTATTTCCGTTAAAAATAATGCATATAACTCTCTTTTAAGCATATTATGGTACCACTTTAAAAAACATGACATATTTTGATATTCTTTTTAGTTTCATGACATATTTTGATTTCGAACTTTATGAACCGGTACCCACAACTTGCATTTGTAATTGTACTAATTCCCTCCCACTTGCATTTGTAAGTATTCGGGGGTACAATTTTTGTAGTTTCTTCTATTTTTGGTATATTTACTAGTATTTGATGAGTTACAATATCTGTATTTCCGCTATTTTCTATTTTTAGCATGCAGTGCAATTTTTGGTATTATACTTCTCGATATTTCTAATTAAATCTTTTGTTTTATACTTTCATTTTACGACTTCTTTAGCTAATTTTTTAAATTTATTTATTTTGAAAAGTTCTTTTTGATAAGAGTATTTATCAATTCTTTTTACTGGTTAACAATTTGTGTTTAAATAATTAATTTGAAAAGTAATTTTTTCATTAGAACATCAATTTGGCTTTGGCCAATATCAACAAAAAAGCTATTATTTTGACTTCTGAAAAAAATTGTTCTGATACTACAAAAAATAAAATAAAAAAATACTACAATTTTCTTTTGGGTGACGTGTGTAAATGAGATCTTTCTTTTGCCACTATCTGTTATTTAACCTCATTAAGAAAAATAATGCAAAAAATAAATTGTTTTGCTAGATTCGAGAACAAAATTCAAGGGGTGGCTAAGATTTTTTATTTGATTTTGGGAAAAGACTCCCAGGTTATGATAATCGTCAGGATTTCGATCATAAATGTTAGACAAATCGCAAGGATCTTTCAACATTGGTGGCTAAAAATCCTAGTGAGTTAGGATGTGTTTGATATGGAAGAAAATAATTTTCAATTTTTCATGTTTGAAAAAACATTTTTCTTTTAGAAAAAAAGTTTCTGAGGAATAAGGAAATTTACTTCCCTTATGAAGTAAGAAAATTAAACACATTTTAAATTTATATTGTCTCCTTCTCACCCATCTACACTCCCAATCTCCACCCCTCGACCATTCCACCCCGTCACCCCCACTCCCCATCCCATCCCGCCTCCACAGTATTTTGTTTGATAGTACAAATACTTTTGAGATATTAATATTTTTTTTTCTTACTTACCAAATATTAAAAAATAAATAAGAGATCGATCCACTTATCCACAAAAGTATTTTCTAAAAAGTTATTTTTCGTGATAACACTTTTCTTAGCACCAAACACACCTTTAGTCAGAATTCAGCCAGAAAATTTGACGATTAGCATGATTTGTTGTGAAGAAACTTCAGCAAACACCTGCTGATCATCATAATTTATTGTGAAGAAATTTCATCAATGTGTTTGCTTCATCAAATGATTCAAATTATTCCAAATTTAATTTCTTAGTCCCAACAACTTTCTTTAGTTGCTAGATTCAACTATATAGTATTCCCTTCGTTTTACTAGTTTCACTTTATGTGGCACCATTTAATTTGACACAAAATTTAAGAAAGAAATGAATACTTTTGAAATGTATTGTCCAAAACAACTGTCAAGATATTTATGTGGTTGTAAATCAACTCATAAAGTTAAATTCTTTTTAAACATAGAAACGTAATATCCTTTTTAATACAGACTAAAAGAAAAGTATCCCAAATAAATTGAGACGGAGTAAGTATATATTAGCATGGACTGAGACACCTATATTAAAAGATGATCAGGTGCATATCCTTCGTCGGAAAATCATATTGTGAATATAACCTAAATCTTTACTATTATAAGTGTGTATTTAATTTTTTAGACGCAACTAAAATTTTTTTTACATATTTTTTGTTAAATTTTCGACTCCTATATTAGTGTAAGAGTTAATATATAAAAATGATCCTAAACTTGACACCAAATTATAACTGTGACCTTAAACTTTGACAGTGCACAAATATGACCTTTTACTATTCAAAACTGCACAAATATGACCTCCAATCCTACGTGGCAAAACGCGTGTTCAACACGCAAAACTGGGCGCTTCCAACTTAAAATCTAAGGGCATAATACATAAATATGACCTTAAACTTTGACAGTGCACAAATATGACCTTTAACTATTCAAAACTGCATAAATATGACTCTTCACTATTATTTTTTCATTATTTTCTCGACTCAACGATGAAAATGACATATAATTTCTTTTGTCATTGTGGAAAAAGAACAATATTGAAAATTTATTAATTAGGCGGATCAGCCTTATATGAAAAATTCGAGCGGGTATTTATATATATTATAAAGCAAGGAACGAATTTAAGCTATATAATATATCTAAATATTATTTATTTAAATATTAAATTAAAGATGAAACTATACTAATAATACAAAAATTATAGTTTTAATAAAACGTTATTAAATTAATGTTATTAAGGATAGTAGTAGTAGTATATTAAACTAACGTTATCAAATTAACGTAATTAAAATGTTATTAAATTAACGAGGGGTGGACCTACGTGGTTGCCATGGGGTTCACCCGAACCCCCTCGATAAAAATAATTACGTTGTATACATATAAGATAGAAAATGTATATTTATGTACATATATTAATGTTGAATCACATGAAACAAGACACTTAGATAGCCCGGTGATGTTATTTGCTCTTTTTGGGCGCTTCCTTCAGCCTACTGTGCAGGTTCGATCCCTGCTAGTGGCTGTTTTTTTTAATTAAAAAAAATTTAGGTGTTGCTGCTATAGAAATAAATAAAATAATAATAATAATAATAGTTTTTTTAAATTAAAAATAAATAGATACTGCTATAATAGAAATAAAATAATAATAATAATAATAATAATAAAAAAAATGACGTCGTTTTAATACAAAAAGCAAAATTTTGACAGTGTATAAATATGACCTTTAACTATTTAAAACTATACAAATATGATCTCTCCAAGTCAGTCTTTTTAACGATGTGGCACCGTATGATTGAATTACCTTTCCACGTAAGCGCGAGTGAGACTCATGCATGAGGTTGTAAAATTGAAGGTTGTATTTATTCAGGTTTTGAATAGTTAAAGATCCTATTTGTTTACTATCAAAATTTAAGATTAAAGTTATAATTTGATATCAAATTTAAGATTATTTTTATATATTAACCCTTAGTGTAATCTTCCATAGGAACTCATCCATCATCTACGGGCTCCACCTGCTCCTAGCGTATTTGATATCATCTACGTGGCATTTCTTCTAAATAAATACTCCTATATCTTCCTATCTTTGGATAAGACTGAACTGCATCACGGTACAAAGTACCATTGACTTTGCCCAAAGAAAAAAGTAGCTACTATTGACATTGTTGTTGACTTGGGAGGTGTCGTCCTACTTTTTCTATTTCTACTACATATGCATAGCCTGTGTCCGCACAGTCTAATATTATAAATATCTTTTAGCATTAATATTTGATATTGATAAAATATAAATATAAATGTATATTGATTTAAAATGATAATTTTTTAAATAATAGTTACTTGATAGAACTCGCTAAGAAGTGAAATTTTATAAGTTAGTTTTTTCCCACGTGATAAGAAAGTATGATGTGTCGTGTAGTCGAGTTATTTTAATTGTTTGATGATAAGATTAAGACGTGCTACAAAATATTAAAAAAATATAGAACTAATATTTATAGGATTATTTCATACAAAAATTGGAACAAAATATATTTCAATTAACAATAAAGTCTTGGATCGTCTTATCAAAGATGATTATGGTTGAAGCAACTGCAACAAATATGTCAAAAACACATATTTTTTTTTGTTTTAATTAAATACTATTAATTCTCTAATACACAAATGACTTATAGTAATTAATTAGAGGTAATATAGTAAAATTACGGTGCAGCTTTTGAAACAGTCAAGTCGAAATCAATATTTTAATTAAATATTATGAATTTTTTAATACATAAATGACTAATAAAAAAATATTATTAATTATAATATATAAGTGACATATAATAATTAATTAGGGGTAATATAATAAATCATGAAGCAATTAGAGGTAATATAGTAAAATGACTTATAATAATTAATTAGGGGTAATATAATAAAAAAAATATTATTAATTCTAATATATTAATGACTTATAATAATTAATTAGGGGTAATATAGTAATTCACGAAGAAATTAGGGGTAATATAGTAATTGATGAAGCGTTGGTCGAAACCATAGGCAGACATGTCATCTATTTTTTTCAATTAAATATTATTAATTTTTTAATATATAAATGATTTATAATAATTAATTAGGGATGATATAGTAAAATCACGATTAAAGCATCTAAAACAAACTTCATAAATATCTATTTTTTAAATTAAATATTATGAATTCTAATATATAAATGACTTATAATAATTAATTAGGGATAGTATAATAAAAAAATAGTATTAATTCTAATATATAAATGACTTACAATAATTAATTAGGGGTAATATAGTAAATCATGGAGCAATCAGAGATAATATAGTAAATGACGAAGCAGCTAGTTTTTAGTTAAATATTATTAATTTTTAATACATAAATGACTTATAATAATTAATTAGGAATGATGTAGTAAAATCACGGTTAAAGCAGCTGAAACAAATGTCATAAATACCTATTTTTAATTAAATATTATTAATTCTAATATATAAATGACTTCTAATATTTAATTAATTCTAATATATAAATGACTTATAATAGTTAATTAGGGATAATATAATAAATCACTGAACAATTAGGGTTAATATAAGCAGACATGTCATCTACTTTTTTAATTAAATATTATTAATTTCTTAATATAATTAATTAGGGATGATACAGTAAAATCACAGTTAAAGCAACTGAAACAAACGTCATAAATATCTACTTTTTTAATTAAATATTATTAATTCTAATATATAAATGACTTATAATAATTAATTAGGTGTAATATAATAAAAAAATATTATTAATTCTAATATATAAATGACTTATAATAATTAATTAGGGGTAATATAGTAAATTACGGAGCAATTAAGGATAAAATGATAAATAATAAAAAGCTGGTCGAAACCAGCTCTTCTATAATTTACTGAACAGTTAGGGTTAATATAGGCAGACATGTCATCTATTTTTTTAATTAAATATTATTAATTTTTTAATACATAAATGACTTATAATGATTAATTAGGGATGATATAGTAAAATCACGATTAGTGCAATTGAAACAAACATCATAAATATCTACTTTTTTAATTAAATATTATTAATTCTAATATATAAATGACTTATAATAATTTATTAGGTGTAATATAATAAAAAAAATATTATTAATTCTAATATATAAATAATTTATAATAATTAATTAGGGGTAATATAGTAAATCATAGAGCAATTAAGGATAAAATGATAAACAATAAAGAGCTGGTCGAAACCAGCTCTTCTGTAATATAGAAAAGTATGCGTTAAAAAATACTCCTTCCATTTCGAAATAAGTGAATTGTTGGGGTATTTATTAGTGTTTCAAAATAAGTGAATCATTGATTTTTTTTTTTTCAAATTTACCCTTATGATTTGACAACCAATTAACTTTTGAAAAGATATTACAAGGTTAGTTTTTTTTTCTTTTGGGGTAAAAATGGAAAGTTGTGTTAAATTTATGTCTTTAATGCTTTTTTCTTAATCTGTGTGTCAAAATTCAACAATTCATTTATTATAAAACGGAGGGAGTAGTTTTTATTTTGAAAATAAAAATTAATATTTAAAAATTAGAGTTTTGTTTGACCATAAAATAAATTAGAGTTGTTTTTTGATTTTTATGGATAGTTTAAAGTGGAAAAAGTGAACTCCAATTTATGTTATTTTTGAAATTTTTAAAAATTCTTAAAACAACAACAACAACATACCCAGTATATTCCCACATAGTAGGGTATGGGGAGGGTAGAGTGTACGAAAATCATACTACTACCTCAGGTGAAGTAGAGAGACTATTTTCGATAGAATCCCGGCTTAGGATCGATAACAGTATTACAAACACAAAAGATAAGTGTATATAAACTAGTACGATACGCAAAATAAACTAACAGTGTAACAAACAAAAAAATACGTGCATATAAACTAGTACGGTATACAAAAATAGCCACACGATAATACAACAGCCTCAACACCCCAAACAAAAAACTCCAGACACAAAAGAACGCTCCCATACTATTATCGACGCACTCCCACCCCTTAACACTCTACCTTAATCAGCGTCCTTCGCACCTTCCTATCGAGGGTCATGTCCTCCGTAAGCTGTAACTGCTCCATCATGCCTAATCACCTCCCTCCAATATTTCTTTGGTCTACCTCTACCCCGCCTAAAACCATCTATAGCCAGTGTCTCACACCTCCGCACTGGAGCATCAGAGCTTCTCCTCATCACTTGCCTGAACCAACGTGACCTCACTTATCGCATCTTATCCTTCACAGAGGCTACTCCTACCTTCTCCCGAATAATCCCATTCCTCCCCCTATCTTTCCTGGTGTATCCACACATCGATCTCAACATTCTCATCTCCGCCACCATCAACTTTTGGATGTGGGAGTTCTTAACTGGCCATACAACATAGCCGGCCGGACTATCACTCTATAGAACTTACCTTTAAGCTTTGGGGGAACCTTCTTATCACATAGAACTCTCGAAGTGAGCCTCCATTTCAACCATCCTGCCCCAATACGATGCGTTACATCCTTGTCAATCTCACCATTGCCCTGAATCACAGACCCAAAATACTTAAAAGAAAGGGTAAAAAAATAAAATAGAATTTTTTAGAATTTTATGTTCAAACATATTTTTTAAATTTAACTCCAAAAGAATGTAAAATCTTTTTATGGTCAAACGAACCCTAAAAGTTTCTTCTTTTTCTTTTTCCCTTTTTGATCTATTATGTTCTTCACCAACAACAAACTCAGTGTATTCCCACAGAGTGGGATTTGGAGAGGGTAAAATGTACGCAGTCTATACTACTACCTCCAAAGAAGTAGAGAGGTTATTTTCGATAGACCCCCGGCTCAAGATAATGAACAGTAAACAAAGTCGTAATGAAACATGAAACAGGGTGGATGGAATAACTGAAATAAGAAATAAGACACCCACATAGTAATACCATACACTCACCAACCAAAGACACCAACCACACTCAAACTCTCCTAACTAGCATCTCCTACCTATGGACACAGTCCTAAGATTGCTTGCCCGGCTACACCAAAGCTCTCCTAACAACTTGCTATGACTCACCCATATACACTAGCCTTCTAACCTAATCCGCGACCTCCATACTTTCCTATCTAGGGTCATATCCTCAGTAAGCTGTAAATGCTCCATGTCACGTCTAATCACCTCCCTTCAGTATTTCTTCAGCCTACCTTTACCCCCCATGAAACCATCCAAAGCTAGCCTCTCTCACCTAAGAATTGGGACATTTGTGCCCTTCCTCATCACATACCCAAACCATCTTAACGTCACTTTCCGTATCTTGTCCTCTATCGAAGTCACTCCCACTTTCTCTCGGGTAGTCTCATTCGTAACTCTATCCCCTCTAGTAAGACCACACATCCAACACAATATTCTTATTTTTGCCACCTTCACTTTTTGAATGTGGGAGTTCTTCATTGGCCAATGCTCCACTCCATACAGTATGGCCGGACGGACTGTCACTCTGTAAAATTTGTCTTTAAGCTTAGGGGACACCTTCTTATCACACAACACTCCCGAGATGAGCCTCTACTTTATCCAACCTGCCCCAATACGGTTAGCTACATCATTGTCAATCTGTTCATTCCCCTGAATTATAGACCCAAGATACTTAAAACTATCCCTCTTACAAACAACCTGGGAATCCAGCCTCGTTACCACTTCGTTCTCTTTCTTTAAGTCATTAAACTTGCATTCCATATACCCCGTCTTGGTCCTACTCAACCTGAATCCTTGAGATTCAAGGCTTTGTCTCCAAACCTCCAATTTATCATTCACACCTTCCCGCGTCTCATCAATCAGAACTACGTCATCCACAAATAATATACACTAAGTCACCTCTCACTGGATACCCCGCGTCAATATATCCATCACCAACGCAAATAAGAACGGACTAAGAGTTGATCCCTGATGCAATCCTATAAAGATAGAAAAATGCTCTAAGTCTCCTCCCGCCGTCCTCACCTGAGTCTTCGTTCCATCATACATGTTCTTAATAGATCTGATGTACGCTACCGGGACCCCTCTCACATCCAAGCATCTCCAAAGACTTTGTCATACGCATTCTCCAGGTCTATAAACACCATGTGTAAGTCCCTCTTTCTTTCCCTATACTGCTTCACCAGGTGAATTTCCTCTGTAGTTTAATGATCGGGCATAAATCCAAACCGATTCTCCGAAATAGACCCGATCCTCCTCAACCTCCGCTCGATCATCCTCTCCCAAATCTTCATAGTATGACTCAACAACTTAATACCCCGGTAGTAGTTGAAACTCTGAATGTCACCTTTATTCTTATATAAAGAAATCATCGTACTCCATCTTCAAGCCTCAGACATTTTTGTTGTTTTGAAAATGTCATTAAACAAATCAGTCAGCCACCTTAAACCTGCCCTGCCGGTATACTTTAAAAAATCCACCAGGATCTCGTCAGGCCCCGTCGCCCTACCTCTCCACATCCTGCGAATAGCCTCTCTGACCTCTTCAACCATAAAACGTATACAGTAACTGAAATCACGACACTTCCCTGAGTGCTGCAGCCCTCTAACTCAATGTACCTGTCCCTCTCATCGTTCAAGAATCTGTGAAAATACGTTTATCATCTTCTCTTAATGTGAACATCCTCCACTAGTACTCTACCATCTTCCCTTAATGCACTTCACTTGATCGAGGTCACGACTCTTCCGTCTCTAGCCTTAGCAAACCTATACAACCTCTTTTCCTCGTCTCTCTCCTCTACAAGCTCTCAAACGCTGCTGTCTTAGCAGTCGTAACTGCTAACTTAACCTTCTTCATAGCTAATTTGTATTCCTCCTATTCACCTGTTTCTCCTCTTCATCTTTACTCTCAGTTAACTTCACATACGCCCCCTTCTTAATCTCCACTTTCTTCTTAACTTCTTCATTCCACCACCAGTCCCTCCGATGTTGTCCTGTCCAACTCCTCGAAACACCCAACATCTCTCTAACAGTCTCCTTGATGCAACTGGCAGCCCTATCCCACATACCATCCACATCCTCCTACACTCCCACACCCCAATTCCCGTCACCTTCTCCCCTATCTCCAGTGCACTAACTGGCGTCAAGTCACCCCACTTAATTCTGGGTCGACCCTCCCCGGCCCTCATTTTCTTACCCTTCTAGATCACAATTTTATGTTCTTATGATTGGTAATAGATCTACAATTTTATTTTATGTCTCATATAACTGATACATCCTACTAATTATGTGGAGCTTATTTTTGTCTCATAAATTGGAAAATAAAGAGAAAGAGCTTTTATTTTAAAATTCACTCCTCACAAAAAAAAAAATCTCGTGAATAATTAACTTCTCAGTGTATCAGATGAACTTGAAAATAATAAATTGATATTTAAAAATAAAAATCAACAGCTATTTACCCACGTGATTATCAACTATTATAAACCTGTTTTTTCCGTACTGATTTTTATAACCAAGACTGTTTTCTTTTCTTTTGTTTATAACGATGACAAACTGGTCAGCTTATACGTAAGGTGACTATTTCCTCGGGTACGTACTATTTCCTAGTGACATATGGTACACACAACTCTATCCTTCAGCAAATAAACAAAATCTCTCTCTTTTCTCATCAAATAAATACTTTTTCTTTTTAAAATAATTGTCATGTTTTTTTTTTAGAATTAATTTAATTAATTTTCAGAGTTAAATTAGATTAAATTAATTTAATTTTTAAAATTTAAACTATCTATATATTCAAAAATCTATACAGATTAATAAAAATATATAACTTAAAATACTGATGAAAGTTCATATCATTTGACTTTCAAAGAAAAAATGGTGACAATATTTTGAAACGGTGAGAGTATCATGCATACACTTGACTTGGTATTTGTTGTCCGGTATATATGCGTGTTAAAAGAGTGTAAGAGTGATTAATCTATAATTTATATCTATATCTATATGTATATCTATATTTATACCTATAATATATTAAAAGTGTGAAAGACCTTAAAAATATTGTTTGAACTTTTTATCTTTCATTAAAAGTTCTTACTTTAGACAAAATCGTCTTTTAACTTTTTTTTTTTCTAATATTTAAAAGTTAAAAATTAATTAAATATATTTATGGTAAAGTTTTTTCTTATTAGAAGTCATTGAAGTTTCAATAATTTTTCCTAATTAAAGAGTTGAAAATTAATTAAATATATTTATGATAAAACTTTTTTTTATTAGAAGTCATCAAAATTAATGACAACAGATACATTTTTCACTAGAATTTTAAATCAACAAAATTTTATTTTTAAGAAGATTTGAAAAAATTAGAAATAAAATATAAAACTACTCGAATAAGAAAAATTTAAGAAATACCAGATTTTTAAAAGTTTTAAGTACATAATAAGAATGTACTCAATGATTTTATAAAAAAAATCATTTTAAATATAAAGAAATTTTTTAAATATATATATATATATATATATACACACACAAAGAAAAATAATCGTAACACAAATAATGTTCAAATTGATGCGTCTCTCTTAGCATGTGACAACAAGGAAAAGAGGTACTATATGACAAACGCAAAAGTAATGATCCATCAACCACTTGAAATTTCTAGTGCTAAAACATATATGTGTATATCTTTATATTTACATTATTATATTAAAGTGTGCAAGATTTTTGAAAAGTGATTTAAACTTTTACATTTTATTAAAAATCTCCGCAATAGACAAAGTCTTTTAGTTTTAACTAATCAAACGTTACAGATGCGAGATGCGTGCGGTTAAACTAGTGTGAATAAAAGCATAGTTAAGTTATTGTAAAGTAAAATGGCCCGCGACTTTTTTTCGAACTAATTTATTTATGTGGAAGTCCATCATATATCATCGTAAGTATTTTGCCTTTCTTGCTTTCTCATGATTTTGTGTTGAACGTTTTGATCACTTAACTTTTGGTCACACTCGAAGGAGATTTTGTCATGAATAAAGTCTTCTAAAAATTACACAAATACACAACTTATATTTCTAATATTACAAAAAATTTCAACTCTCTAAATACATTACAAAAATCTCAACATATACATAGAATGCTATATATATGTCGGCTATGTTATGTATATTAATAGGGAGAGAGAGTAAAGTAATTAAAAAAGTGGGAGAGAGTGTAATTACTTTCAAAATGATTGGTATTTATGTTATTTATACTTATTATTATATTGGGAAGTCAACTATTTAGTTATAAAGCCCTAAAATATTTTATAACTAAGTTTGGACTAGCCAAAGGGGCTTATATATGATTGTAACTATCACGAGATCGAGGTAATTTGTACTCATGATTCGAAAATCTTAGTAGTTCAGTTGGTTGGCTATCTGAACTTTCACCTTATCGGTGAGGATTCGATTCTCCATATTGTGATACCTCTCCAATTTCCCCCTTCCCCAACCCCCAATTTCTTTTTTTAAAGCTGGTACTCAGGATTCACTCAAGAGGATAACAGTGTATGTGTTAGGGACATGTTAAGGAACATATCATATGCTATAAGATTTTATTAATTAAAATTTACATGTATACACTAGCTAAAATTACCTAATTACATTATATACCAATTTGCTAAAATATTTACACATATCCCAAATTATTTACATAAATCCCTTTGCTTTCAATTTTCTCTCTCGTAAACATTATACATCTCACAATTTCAATATATCTTTCGTAATTTACTCCCCTATATACTCCCACATAAATTCCTTTACTTTTAACTTTCTCTCTTTTAATTATTACGCATGTGAAACACTAGTTTTTTGCAAAAAAAAAAAGTACAATATTTTTTAGGCATTCTTCTTCGTCCTCTGTACAACTATTTCTTAAAAATATTTATTTTTATGTGGCAAAGTTAAGATCTTTATTGGAATTTGGTGTTGATTTTTTCATATGGGGTTTATTCTGTTATTAAAATAATTGTGTTTGATCTTTAGATTTGATGTAAATATTTGAGCTTTTGCTTCAAGATTGAATTTTTATGTGTTTTTTTTGTTCTTGATTTTGTTGAATATGATTTTTGTTTTTTTCACTTCTGTTGAATTAGTCATATAGTTAGGTAAGTTAAATTAATTTGATATTTTAGATCTAGGAAAGTATGCCAAATTCTTGGATCTTCTTTTGATGATTGGTGTGTTCTTGCAGATTTGATTGAACTTCACATTTTTATTATTTTGTGTTATTTCAGTTCTGAAAATATTTAGTTAGATTTACTTGTTTACATATTTGCAGGCTCATGTAATTGGATAGATTTCAATAGATTCTGCTCTGAATATTGGAAGAAGATAGAATAATCTGTAAATTTTGTGTATTAGCTGCTTAGTCTTGCTTCATTTTTTGGTGTGATTGACTTGCTTTCAAGATGATGATATTTGAGAAAATGGGGTTATGTGGCGATCTTGATTTCTTCCCTGCTCCGCTAAAGAAAGTGGAAGTGAAATTGGAAGTGGTTGTCCCACAGAATCAGATTGAGTCCAATTTTGTGGTGGATGATGATTATAGTGATAAGGAGATTGATGTTGATGAGCCTAACTTTGATGTTCTTGATCAATTCTATTTGCTGAGCTTATATTCTATGGTAATTTGTTCTTTGACGTTTTGAAGAAGTGTTTGTCCTAAAGTTGATTCGTTTGTTGTTATTCTTGCTAAATATACGAATGTATAATGTTTTATTATACATGTCTGTCAGTGTATAATGTTCTTTGATTTGATTCCAGTTAACTTACGAATGTATAATATGTTGCCATACATTCAAATCATTGTATAATAAAAATTGTGTCAATCCAATAAACATTAGAATGTATAATATTTGATTATACATTCGTCTATGTGTATAATGAAAACTGTCGCAATGACAGAAATTGTATTTTGTTCTGCTTTTATTATTTTTAACATGTTTGTTTAATTCATTGACTCAGTTTAAAAAAAATTATGCAGCTATGTACTGATTTGTCGTAACAAAGACTGCAAGTGGGTGTTGAAGGTGTCTTCTATGAATGAATCGAAAATTGATGCTTATATGAGAAGTGGGTGTTGAAGGGATCTTATCCTTATTCATACTCCTTATACATTTATTGTGGGTGTGTAATTTGGCAACTATTATAGTAAATAGTTGTTGAAACGTAATGTGTATTACACAATTATACATTAAACTTTCATATATATATATATATATATATATATATAATGTATGATATACTATTATACTTTATTAACATGCATGATGTTTTACTGACAACAGTGACATTTAATCGACTACATGTATTATTTTTTGTTTAAACAACATAAGAAATGACAGACTTATATAAGATAATTCGTGATAATTTTAAGTTGCTTTTCCATTTTGTTTTATGTGTATGATTATAGATTATACTTTCGAGTAAATGTATGATACGTTCACAATGTATTTAATGTAAAAAATACATTAAAAGTATGTTAATAATGTATGATATAGTGTTATAGTTTATAAATATGTATGACATTAAATATTTTCTTTATTTTCTATTAAGTCGTGAACTCTTAACAACGTGTATGATGTTATGTAATACATATGTTTAACGTATGAGACACTTGTTCAATGTATTATTAACTTATAACATAATTTATCTACTGTTAAAAATTCAATATGTTGATATATACAGTAACACATTATTTTGTAATTTAGTTTTATATGTAATATATAATAAAATGTAAGACAAACTCAATAACTACCAAACTATATTACTAACATTACAATATAGTGTAAGTAATTGCACAATATTTCTTCAGACTTTATATATGTATAATAAGAATAAGAACATCCATAAAAAGTGAATTAACATCCAAAAAGTAACATTGTAACCATTTAACATTAACTACAAAATCAAGAATTAGTTTTTTCAATGCCGACTATTATAAAAAAAAATGCTACTCTAAAATAACAAGTGCACTTTCATCAATTGTTTGGAGAAAACTATTCCACGGCCGATGAGGATCCTCATTATCACTCGTGTACCCACTTGCAGTCTTTGTTATGACAAATCAGTACATAACTGCATAAAATTTTTAAAATTGAGTCAATGGATTAAACAAACATTTTAAAAATAATAAAACCAGAGCAAAATACAATTTCTGTCATTGCGGCAGTTTTCATTATACACATAGACGAATGTATAGTCAAATATTATACATTCAAATGTTTACCGGATTAGCACAGTTTTCATCATACAATGATTTGAATGTATAACAACATATCATACATTTGTAAGTTAACTGAAATGGTACAGTTTCATTCCAAAATCCACAGATTATTCTATCTTCTTCCAATATTCAAAGCAGAATCTATTGAAATCTATCCAATTACATGAACCTGCAAATAGGTAAACAAGTAAATCTAACTAAACATTTTCAGAACTGAAATAACATAAAATAATAAATAAATGGAGTTCAATTAAATCTGCAAGAACACACCAATCATCAAAAGAAGCATAAATGTGCACAAATGAGAAAGAGTAAGATTTTCTTAGGCATCCTACTTTTTTTGAAGCTCAACAAAAATACTGTACAATTTATTTTTCACAAAAATTCAAGAATTTGGCATAATTTCCTAGATCTATAATATCAAAAAATATAAAGCGAAAAATTAATCAATCCACAAAATTGTTTCTTCAACTCAACGTAAACCCTCACTCCATTGTTGTTTCTTATGACAATTGGAGAAGAATTTCCTTCAACCACATATTTAACTTCTATTTTTATTCATACTTCGTGGATATCCAATTTCATGGCGATCGTAGAAACCAATTTCAAGAAAGTAATACCTTCCGAAACAATTATTGTGTCACTTTTGTATGACTTATAACTTATTTTTGACTCCCAAATTCCAGCATATCGCAGCAATATGGGGATATTCATATTGATTTAAGTAGTACTGAAAAATGTATGTAGAAGAAATTTATTGCTTTTCCTTTCCAAATCTTGAATCAAAGATTAAAAAAAAAAAAAAACTTTCAGAAAACTTTTGAAATTCAATATCAAGATACTACTTTTATACAGAAAAGAGTTAAAGTTGCCCAATTATTGCCTTCAATTAAGGAACTTTAAAATAAGTATTATTTCAATTACCTTAAATTTAGGATTAGCCGTTACATCATACATTTGACCAATGTATAATATGTGACCGAATGTATGAGTATGTTTGTAAAAAAAGGGAGAGAGAAAATAAGAAGGGATTTTGTGTAATTATTTTCATTGTGTAGGGAATTTATGTTGTTTACACTTTTATTAAAGCGATAGGGTAACTTAAAATACTCAAAACTGTCCATCAGAGAGACCTTAGTTGTTTTTTGCAACGTCATTGAGAGATTTGAAGCGGAAACCCAACCTAGGGCCATGGATTCTTTTAGATTTTGATTCAATTGGCCTCAAGACTCCATTTAGAACCCTAAACTCCTAAAGGACCAGGATTTTGAAAATCATTCTAGGTAAAGTCCAAAGCAATCATTGACTTATGATTTCTACAGCATTAGGGGACGTTTAATTAGTAGGATGTATTAAAAAAATGATTATATTTTTGAAATCTCAGAATAACCTTCAGCCGCTATAATCTCTGTCACAGCCTGCCTGTTGGATGAGTGCGCAGTGGGTAGATCTCCACCGTGTAATAGCTAGCCTGCAAATTACACAGGAATGTAAACCGCACTAGATGAACCCTGTGTGACAGGCTCAATTCAGAAAGCATTGAAGAGGGTCGAACTCTCTCATTTATGTATTAGTATTTAACATCTTATTTCATAGAGTTTTTAATGTATATATAACCTGTACGTAATAGCACATGCGCTCAATAGATATTATCTACTCTGATTTTAGATTCATCCGACTTTAGCTAGAATACGTCACTAAAATGTAAGACCTACTTAAATATATACTCAGCATTTCTTATGTATTTTTGCCTATGTGGAATTCGTATCTCAAGATATGGTGTCACATGAACTTTGCCTAAACTCAACATTTAAATTTGCTAGGCCTTCCTGATATTTGCCTAAATTCAATTAAATTTCGACTCACAATCAATAAAGCTAACACATGAGTGACTGTAATATCATAAATAACGATCCAATTTGTTAGTAATTTTATCTGCTCAAATTCTGACTCACAATCAACAATGCTAACATATGAGTGACTCTAATATCATAAATAATGATCCAATTTGTTAGTAATTTTATCTGCTCTGAATCTATAGACGTGCACAATTTTAAAATATATCACTAAAACTAGTTTTATAAGATCCGTGCTAAGCTCAGACTCAAATTCAAGTAAGTTAATATTTTATATAATAATATGATTTAATATAGAAAAAAATTATAACTCACAAAGATCATAAATTGAAAAATATTAATAGTTTTATGAACATATATTCTATAGCTATAAATAAAAATATATTTCTTCAGATATTTATTAAGTCTTAATTTTATTCATAATTTCATGTGGCAAGAATTTAAATTTGTTAATGTGATAATTTAAGCTCAGTTTTACTTTAAATTAAGGGGTAAAAAATTAAATTCATCAAAATGAACCTCGAGAATATATTAATTCTTTTTATTTAATTTATACCTAAGAATATTAATTCTCAACCAATTAAAAAGTATTTTAAAAATAATCTGATCTTAATTGATACCGCTACCTTCATTTTTAATTTTATCAATAATTTTAGCTTTCAATATTTAAACGATTTTATTGATAATTTCAAAAGTAAGATAAAATTGTTCATGCAAAAATTTAATTCAATACATAAAAAGTAATTAGCAAATATTGAGAACAATATTCCGTTCATCATAAATAAATATAACCTTATAAAATTAGTTAAGACATTTACTGATTATTTAACAACAGGGGACTCTAAATAATTCAGTTGAGACTTTTCTCTCTATTTTTTTTTTAAAATAGTTGAACAATTAAAAATTTAAGAAAAAACTCAATAATAATTTCTCAAATCATGACACACCACATACAAAGTCTCATTTGACAAGTAAGAAAATAAAATAATTTTATCTATATCTCAATATCAACTACATATCATAATTTTATTAAATTAATAAATTAATTAAAATTAATGAAGCAGCCTTGTGAGAACTATCAAAATTTATTATTCTCTAGCATATACGTAAAACCTGCTTATTTATCGGTTAAAAAGTTGCTAAAAATCCTCCACTTGATGGAGATGCTATAGGATTTTATGACACGTGACCCTACAGCCTCCCAACTTGTGATGAAGAAGACATTAGACAGAGAGTGTATTTGGTCATCTTCCAACTTGGGTAATTATTAAACCTGTAAACATTACCAACAAATCAATTTCCCCTCTCCAACATCCATGGGACACAATTTGCATCTATCCCTTGCACCCCACAAGCTACACCTCACATCCATCCCTTTTAAGTTATGGATAACTCTTACTAAATTTAATAAAGATTAAATTTATTATTTTTTTATCTCATTCTATTTGACATTTTTTAACTTAACATAATGATAAAAAGAAAATTTTAAATTTTGTAGTTTAAAATTATCCTTAAACATTTATGTCACAATAAATTATTTCGTTAAGAATAAAATGACACTTTTAAAACTAAATTATTCTAATTATAGTAAGATGAAGTATTATTTTTGTGACGGACTGAAAAAGAAAGTGTGTCACATAATATGAGATGAAAGGAATAATATACTACTCCTTTCATCCAAATTTATATGATACAATTTTTTTAACTCGTTTAAAAAAGAATATCATCTTATTATAATTAGAAATAATTAAACTTTAATTTTTTTTTATCTCACATAAATATTCAAGAATTATCTTACCGCATGTTTCAAATTTTTTTTAAATACGGTGTCAAATCAGGGGTGCCACATAAAATGAGATGCAAAAGCTACCTTATAAGTATAATTTAAGCTGATAACTTTGTAATTAAATATTTATATGTCAAGTTAACACTACAAGAAAATGATTAAATTGTGACGGAATATTTGAGACGAAATACTTCTGTCACAATTTGTGACAGAATTTTGATGAATTTATGATGAATTATTTTTGCATAAATATAAAAAAATTAATTTTTTTATTTTCACATAAGTATTGAAAGAATAACAGATTTGTGACAGATTTAAATATAATTTTTATGACAGAAATATTTTTATCATAAATTAAAGCTGATGAGAAAAAATAATAACTTTCTGTCACAAATCCATTACTAAATTTGTGACAGATTGAGCATTCCATCACAATTTTTTTAAAAAGTAATTAATGTAATAAAAATTTAGGACAATTTATTCCATTACAACAAAAATTTAAAAAAAATTTATTTGTGACGGATATATTTCCGCCAAAAGCAGAATTTGGTTCCCTCTAAAATATTTTTTGTTTTCTCTCTCTTTTTTTATGTCGTCTTTTTCCATCAATTACACTCAAAATCCTTAATTTTTCATCTTCTTAATTTCTTCATAGGTATTCAATTTCTACCACAAAGCAGTCGCATTCACTGAGAGAATCCACATTCAATTTCTTCTGCAAGCACTTAGTTCATCTCAATTTCGATTCTTCTTCAACTTATTGAGGTAGTTTATCTCAATTTCTATATTTTTCAGCTTATTGAGGTATGGATTAGGTCCTTTTTTTGCTTGTTAAGGTATGGAATAGATTGATTCCAACAGAATTGCCCTTAACTAGCGATATAGCATGAGTTTTTGTTGTTTCTTGGAACTCATGGGGTTGTTTCTGGGGTCAGAAGGCACTGATAGGGTTGTTCCTTGTCACAATTTGTTTTGTATCCATAGCTGACAGCGTTGGTCATCGCCCTATGCTTATTATGTCATCCATGCTATATTTTTTTAGTGACTTAAAAATGTTGTGGCCGCCTAATGTCTATGTCCTGCTTATAGCTAGACTTTTAGATGGGTTTGGAATCGGATTAACATATAAACTTTAGCTTCCTCTGCTCTTTATTAGTATCACTAGGTAATTTTTCATGTTAAATATCATTGGTCTTTGAGCCAATTCCATTCTTTGGGATCAAATTATTGAGTTCCTCAGCGCAAGCACTTTCTTATCATACGTCAAACTACCCGAGTCGCTTGTTTGAATAGAGTTTAATGTCATCTCAGTTGCTCTTCCGATGTTTTTAGTAGAGTTAATTGTGTAAATCCAACTCGTCCATTGAGTGGCTTGTCTTATATAAAACTATGTAGCCGCTGCCAAATGCCATGGAGTAATTGGTATTTCTCCTATAGACATATTTTCATCTGTTCACCAAAGTCGCCCTTTCGGCATTCTCTGACTCCCTGGCCATAACATTTCGTATAAGAGTTTTAATCAGCTGAACAACTTCACTTATGTGCCTTGGATCCTTAGAACGAAATGAAACTTCCTTCAAATAAATAGAACTATGATTCTTAGCAGCATTTGTATCGATAGGTGTAAAAGGGGTACCAGGGGCATTGCAAAATGATACGGATATAACAGTTGCGATTGGTATTCTGCTTGCTAGAAACAGTTTTAACAGTGTCCACATGGAAATCAACCATAGTACCATATATTGGTAAAAAAATAGCACTGATGCTCTTCTTCTTAAAGTGGAATAGAATGGGTAAAAGTGATAATTTTTTTCTTCTTTCTTTGTCTTTCTAAACAATTTATTTCACATGATTCATTTTTCATGAACTTTGTTTTGCAGTTATAGAATAATTGTCATTTTAGAATATGAGTGATACACCATCATTGATTGCTGGTTCTTCTGATACTCCCGGTTCCATAGATATCCCTCTTGAGTCTAGTAGCAGCTCATCAACAATTAGGAGGTTGGTCATATCAGTTGTCGGAAAAAAGTAAGAGAAGATATTTTTACAAAAGTTATTCAACTTTTTTAAAAAATAAATTTCATAAAATGTATAGTTTACTATTTATAATTATATTTCAGGTTTGTCCCTAATGGTCATTCTATCTCAAAGACCATCACAGAAAATTTTAAGGAACGACAAGATGCTACTGGATACACATAGAGGAGTGTTACTGAATCCATTCGTAAATTCTATTGGCATGAATTCATGATAAATATTACTTTATATTAAAAATTTATAATGTTATTGTTGTGTTTATGTCTCTAACTATTTTTTTTTCTAGAAATCATATCAGTGGAATTCTACAGAGAATTCCATAATCGAACGTACTTGGAAGAAGGTGGCCTCCAACTTATATACCAAAGTAACGTATCATTGGAGAAGAGAAATAAACAAATCAAATTTTGTGTCGGATGATGATTGGCAAAGCTGGAAGACATATTGAGCTTCTGATGAATTTAAGAACAAACCTCATATTGCAACTTAAAATCGATGTAGTGAAACTAGTGGTCCGGGCATTGGTCCAAGCAAGCATATCAGCGGTTCCAGGTCAACAGTAGAGCATATCATAAAATTGATAAATTTCGTACTTTAATAGATTAATTCTTTGACTTTATCTCCGATTTTAATGTTGAACTTTTTTTCAGGCAACCGAAATGGGCCATGAACCAAATTCATGGGAGATATTTAAGAAGTTACACCAAAAAAAGGATGGAAGTTTTGTTGATGCCAAGTCGAAGAACATTAATGTAAGTTTGCTAATAAGCTTCTCATTCTTTAGATCTTGAAAGCATGAGATCAATATAGATCTTGCAAGTCGAGTGACTTTTTATTTGTATCTTGAAGTAGTGAAGCCTTGTGGGGCCAATTTTGATTCACTACACTTGTTGCAATCTTGTACTCTTAAAAATCTGGTTTTTGTTGAAATCTTGAAGTCTAGTGAAGTCGGGTGTAGCCTATTTCGATTCACTAGTATTGTCGTTGACATCTTGTTGTTCTTGTTGTGGTTTGCTTCTTGTGTTTGAACTTGATCTTGTATTAATATTTATGTATGCCTTCCATGAACAGAGAGGTGCCTCAGCTAGGTAAGGCTCTGAAACACCACGTTTATGTCGCTACTTTGTTAGGAGCATATTCCCGGATTTACAATCATTATGTTGTCATTTGTTTTATGATTTCCGCCAGGCTTTTGTTGGTTTTAAGTGCATCTACTATCCTTTACAGTCATTCTAGTGCAAAATATTAGTTTTACTGCACTTAGATTGCTCTTGTCGCTGATGGTTGTGCTACAACTGTAATCACCAATATTGTTCTTTGAGCTTTGTGAAATGTCCCCTTGCTCTCTAGATTTTGATGCCTTGTTGGGTTTCAAGACAGGGGTAACCCTGTCATCATGGCTATTATTTGCAAAGCCTGGTTTAGTAGCATGACAGCGATTGCTATTTTCACTTGATTCAGTGGTTGTACATCCAGAACCTTGAATCGTAGTTCCCTTACCAGACTCGTTTCTTACATTCTTGAGAGCACACTGACATTACTGATAGATAAATTGTTCAGAGGTCAGATTAGAAGTGTCGGATGTCACTGTTGCTTTCGATTTTGCTTTCTTCTTGACAAGGGTCTTGTTCTTGACTGTTGGCTTTGCAGTATGAGTGGTGCTTTTGTTTGATTTACTCTCTTTGTTGCTTCTCGTGGCACTAGATGAAGAGACATTTTGCAATATGATTTTCCATCTCAGCTTAGGATTCTTGGCGGTAATAGGTTACATTATTGAAAATTGCTGAAGTGCTTTTATCTTGTCCTAGTCTTTCTGCGTGAGTGAAACCAGATTCACTTGTATCTGCAAATATAAAAGAGTTTGTAATTCTTTTAACTTGGGCTCTATTTTACTGAGGAAGAACATTTTTCTTAGGATTTCTTCTGGTAGCAAAATGTTTTTTCTCTTTGCTGCTTGATAAAAAGTATAAGGTTTGCTGAGTTAGCTCTAGAGGGAAAAAGCCAAGAGAGAGACATCTTTACATGCAGCCTTTATGATGTGAAAGTATAAAACTACCACCATCTAGCATTGTGCACTAGCGCGATAAGATTGCAAAAAATAACAGGAAAAACTTGTCCAACACTTGTATCTTCATGCAAACAAATTGATACAAGATCTATTGTTAATTATCGAAGAAACAATATCTATTGATGCTCATTTGTTTTTTAGTTTTACAGTCTAAACAAAATCAAGATTTGATAACGCCACACATAATCACTAAGCATTTTATAACTTTTCTATCATTAAAATACTAGTAATGCTTGAATGCAGGGGATATTGTTTCCTCTCCTAGCTTCTATTTTAGTCCTTTTAGCTGCAATTTAAGAACAACCCCAAATTAACGTCAGCTAAAGAATACTGGTACATACGACCTTACACTATTAAAAGGACATCCATCCTCTCAGGATTCGGGGAAGGGCCGCAAGCTGATAGAGTGTTATGTAGACAGTTTACCTTGACACAAGTATCAATAACTGATTCCACTATTAGATTAATATGGAAAAGTGATCAGGACTCAGGTCTTAGAAAATTTACCTCTGTAGGCAAGTAAAATACAACTCACCTATTAGCAGAGGTATAAGCGAAATCATTCCATTTCTGACCATCCCCGATATAATTCTCCTATCAGCTATACCTGTGTAACGTCCCCTCCCTTTGGGATCAAATGTAATACTTTTTGGGCCTTAAATCTCATTCAAGAACTTGATTTTCGATTTCTGTAGCAAATTCTGGGTATCTTTTTCCACTGAAATTTCAGACCAGGCAGGCACATCAACTCTGGTCAATTTTTATACTGTTGGCTGAGTATTCTAAAAATACAAATAATGCGGTGCCACTGATAGTTAGTGTACCTTTATTGAACTGAGTGTTTTTCTCATTCTGGTCAATTTTGTGACATAGTGTTAGAACAGTAAGGAGTCCAAGTCTGACAGCTGGTTTTCTAAATTTGCAAGAATATTTAGTGTTGTGTGATGTAGTTTAATATTGCACCTGCAATGGGTTGATTGTTTTCTTAATCATCTGGTGTTTTCAGCTTTCTCCTTTTTCTGTTTTTTTTTTTTCATTATGCACAACCGTCCTTGCTGACCAATTATAATTTTTATGGATTAGTTTGTGTATAAGTGGATTTTAATATATGAACTATTTGGATCAGAATGTAGCACTATTGATGGCTATTAATGTGATATAAATGAACTGAATGCACTTCCAAGTGTGAAGAATCATGTTGCGTCATGCTAGAAAGAAGTGCGAAGTCTAACGCTGGGCTTCCAACAATTGTAAGAGAAATTTAATGTGTTATGTAGTTCCCATATTGCACCTACAAAGAGCTGACATGCAAAAGTGATTTATCTTCTTGTTTTAGCTAGTGGTATTATATAGGCTGGTTGTTTTCATACTGTTTTTGTTGGTTGATTATTTATATTTTTTAGGATAAAATAGAGGTTGTCATATATACTGCTCTTTCGGGATTAACAGATGATTCATCAGAAGATTAAGAACACGATATAAATCGCATATACTTTGGTATTGTGAGTGGAACAAAAAAATAATGTGTGTATGAATTGGCCTCTCAAACTTCAACCTTGTATAAAGATATGACATGCAATTTTCCTGCTGTAGTGTTCGATCATGTTGCCGAAGAGCGCATCAAAATACTTGAGAAAAAGGTGTCATATATGAGAGAAAATCAAGAGAGAGTTTTTCAAGAGCGTGTAGAGTTGGAGGTGCAACAACGAGTAGAGCAAGAGGTTTTCCGTTTGAGGCAACAAACTGATGATCGATTCAAATCTATGGAGGAGCAATGGTCTCGCATGATGAGCGATATGCCATTATTTTCTCGCTCATTTAGTAATCCTACTCTCCCTAATAGGGACTCATCTAATGCTTAAGTCTTTAATATTTTGGACTTTAGTTGCTTCAAGTGTCGACTTGAACATTGTCACACTTTTTTGGATAGTTATATGCTTTAAATTTTAAACATTGGTAGACTTTTGCTTATTGAAGTTGTGATTTTGCATGTTTTAATTAACTTCAGACTTTTTTTAATTATAAATCTTGTATTATATTTTTTATATATATAGTGTGAGAGAGAGAGCTTAGTATTTCGTTATTATTATTTATTAAATTAAAAATTCAAATAAACTTTATGACAGATTTAGTTTGTCACAATCTATCCTAAATTTGTTACTAATATAGACAAGAGAGTCATATTGTGACTGAATTAGTCTGTCACAAATTATTTATAACGAAATATATTGTCACAATTGTGGTGACTAGGTTTGAAAATTTACTACGAAAATTATTCTGTCACTATTTTATGACGGATTATTTTGTCACAAATTTGTTATAAATTTGTGACGGAATTTAAGTCAAATTTAAGAATTTATATTGTGACGGACGATCTGTCTCAGTTCCGTCACAATAATTTTGTGATGAAAATTAAATCCGTCACAATAATTTTATGACCAAAGGTTCTGAGACGCATATTTTTCCGTCACAAATTCATCACAATCAATAATTTGTGACAGATTTGTGACTAAAATCTCTGTCACAATTTAGCCATTTTCTTGTATTGTAATATTTAATAATTACAAGGTTTACTGTTAAATATGTTTAGATATTTTGCATATATTTTTAATAGATAGTAGTAATTTAAGTAAAGCTATTAGGTTCATGTAAATTCCGTAAGTATGGCTCATGTAGATTCACATGTGAGCGTTAAGAGTTCATTAAACAAGAAAGTGTTCTTAAAGCTTGAAAACAAAATCTCAGAGCAACCCTATTTTTTAAAAAAATTTCATATTAAATAACAGCACTAAATTAATGAATGACAGGATATGCAACACACATTGGATAACTCTTTCTACGTTAACACAAACAACGAGCTAACTTTATCTTTTTCCAGCTAATCACAAACTCACTATCACAAATAAAAAAAAAGTGTCCAAACCGTATCCCCAATGCCATACCCCCAGCCCCTCCCTTTCCCCCTCTTGCACAAATATATACATGTGTGTCAATATTTATATATATAATGATACTACTACACATATATAGAGACTCACATTAAAACCTTTACAACAAAACTTACAAATATTTTCCTTATCCAGAAACCCCCTCATAAACATAAACACAAAAAACTTTCCAAACTTCACCAAGGAAAAACCAAATAATAATGCAAATGATGACGACACAAGACGAAGGATTAACGTTAGAACTCATAAGACGACAT
Organism: Capsicum annuum; assembly: GCF_002878395.1. NCBI lineage: Eukaryota > Viridiplantae > Streptophyta > Magnoliopsida > Solanales > Solanaceae > Capsicum > Capsicum annuum. Next base: position 2,627,228 of record NW_025896065.1, on the reverse strand, counting down.
CTCCTCGAAGATTTCACAAATACAGAATCATTCATCAACAGTCTCAATTCCTGCTTTTCCGATCATATGTCTCCTGTTTTCATTACTTCGATAGTAAAAACTGAGCCATCTACTTCCACATCACTATCAGATTCTCCCAATTCCTCATACCTAAACGAACCCAACTCTCCAATTTCCCGTTACTTCAATCTCCACTCCGATTTCCCCGAATTCAAAATCGATTCAGACATCATCCTCAGCCCAACATACAGCTCTGCCGTTTCCAGCAGTACTAAGGAAAACAAAAATAACGAACTCAAGACCGCATTCAAAACAGATTCAGACAACATCCTCAGTCCAACATACAACAGCTCTGCCGTTTCCAGCAGTACTAACAAAAACAAAAATAACGAACACAAGAACGCATTCCAAACCGATGCAGACAACATCCTCAATCCAACACACGACAACAACTGTGCTATTTCAAGCAGCATTAAGGAAAACAAAAGTACCGAAACTAAGAAGAATTACAGAGGAGTGAGGAGAAGGCCATGGGGGAAATACGCGGCAGAGATAAGAGATCCAAGTAGAAAAGGATCAAGGATATGGTTAGGTACATTTGATACGGATGTGGATGCTGCAAGAGCTTATGATTGTGCAGCCTTTAAGATGAGAGGAAGAAAAGCTGTACTTAATTTCCCGTTGGATGCCGGAAAATCCGGTGCTCCGGCAAATATTGGCCGGAGAAGGAGAAGAGATAGCAAGATGGAGCTGATGGAGGTGCTGAATTTTTAACGTTATTTAAGGTGTTTTTACTTTCAGGAGAAACAAAATGTGTGATGTTAATTACTTAATTACTTAATTGGGAGGTATTAGAGAAAATAATATTGATATTAGCTTGGATATTTATTCCATTTTAGTAGTATTTCATATTTTAATTGTACATTATATTTAGAACTATTCTTATATCCAGTAAATTATGACATTATTAATACCAAGTAATATTTCTATTTTGATACACCTTATTTTAATTGTGCAGCATTTAAGATGAGAGGAAAGTAAGTTGTACTTAATTTTTTGTTGGATGCCGAAATATCTAGTGCTCCGACGAATATTGGCTGGAAAAGGAGAAGAGATAACAAGATGAATTTGATGGAGATACTGAAATTTTTAAAGTTGTTTAAGGTATCTTGTCTTGGGAGAAACAAAATGGGTGAAGTTTGTTGATTACTTAATCCTTTTACAAATTATTTGACGGGAGGTATTAGAGAAAATAATATTGATACGGGCGATATTAGAGAAAAATATTAATACTATTTAATTTTATTAATGTTTCTTGTACATCATATTTAGTAGTTCCTCCGTTTCATAATAAAATGAATTATTAATTGTACATCATAATAGGTAGTATCATTCGTATTTCTATTTTGATTGTGCAGCATTTAAGATGAGGGGTAGAAAAACTTCACTTAATTTTTTGTTGAATGTCGGTAAATCTGGTGCTCCGGCAAATATTGGCCGGAAACAGAAGAGATAACAAGGTGGAAAGTATGTTAATTAGTGTACTTAATCTTTTTACAGAATTTTTAATTGAAGTACGCTATTATTTAAATCAATTCACCAAAATAATTCTTTTTTCTTGAAAATTTACAAAACTAGAATGAATGTAGTAGACATTAACACATTAGGTATCGTTTTATTCAAAAAATTAATGAACAAAAAGCCTAACAATTAATGATGTTACATATAAATACATTACTATGTTTTATAAGTAATTCGTTACCACAAGTGATGAAACTTTGCGACCCTGCCACCTTGGACTCTTTGTACGAAATCTGATGTTAAAGCCGTTATGGTGAATCCTTTACAGCTAAATCACTATTATTATTAGACTCAGAAAAATTCGATAGATTTTAATCAAATCATGTTGTATATACTAATAGAAATTTATGAAATATTTATAAATATTTGAGTCTATACTCAATTATATTATTGTAGGTAAATTAGATTGTTATTAAAATTTATTAACTTCAAATCATGTATTCGCTCCGAGGTCAGGGAAGTAGATAAAGGCTAGCCACACAGAAAGAAAGAATAACTTCACATTTGTGAGAACCAAATAGAGGACCATTTTCCAGATGCTTGAAGTTAAAAGGACTAATTGGACCCCAAAATTCGGTTCATGCATTACTATTATTACTTATATGTCGACAACAGTATGTCGCAGGCAGAAAATGACACATTTATAGATCACCACATCAATAATTTATATCTATAATCTATTCTATATCTATAATATATTAAAATTATGAAATTACTTAAAAAAAGTGATTTAAATTTTTTATCCTCCACTAAAAGACTCTGTAATAAATAAAATCGTCTTTTCATATTTTTTCTTTAATTTATAATATTAAATATTGACTATAATAAATATATATACAAAATTAAATGAAGAAAATTTTCTACTTTTAGTTGAATTTCTAAATGTATGACAATATTTTGTTAAAGAAAATTCAACTTCAAAGAAATTATTATATAAAAAAAATTCTATATAAGGTAATTTTTTTTTTACCTAAAATAGATTTAGAGTCATCCTTTTATAGTTGTAGATAGTTTTGTTATTGGATCTCTAATATAACACATTGAATTAATTTTTAGATTTTGAATTTTGTTTTCTATTACGTTGTTTTATTGATCAAGAATACTGAAACATCTTTTCATTTTTGTATATATATAACTTTCATTATTGATTCTACTACATGACTTTGTTGTTTTTAGATTTTAAGTTTTCTTTTCTATTACGTCGGGTTTATTGATCAGAATTAACAAACTTTCATTATTGAATAGCTTTGTTGTTTCTTCTCAAATAATAAGTTTATGATTTTTTGTGTAAATGTTAGGTTTAATTATATTGTTCTAATATCTTTATTATCATATTACTTTTGTAGTTTACAGGTGATAGATAAATGTCGATCTGGTTTGAATTTTTTTCTTTTTAGATAAGGTAGGTTTAATTGTATTGTTTTGATATCTCTATTATCGTATTATGTTGTTGTAGTTGACAGGTAGTAGATAAATGTCGATCGACTTTGGAAAATTTTTTTTGTAAAGGTTAGGTTTAATTGTATTGGTTTGATATCTTTATCATCGTATTATTTTGTTGTAATTTACAGGTGGTAGATAAATTTTAATTCGCTTTGAGAATTTTTTTTTGTAAATGTTAGATTTAATTAAATAAATTCTCTATCTTTACATGTTTAAAAGATGAATTTAATTATTGTATACTTTTTTATTATTTAAATAAATATCCTATTTAGTGTAACGCCTGAACTCATTAAAATAAGATACACACATAAAGCGCGTGTTTAGTACAATATATATTATAGCAATGAATATAGACAAATTTGACAAATCTATGAAAACTAAGGGAAAAAAATATCACAAAAATCTACGAAGGGAAATTAACTAGTACTTGATTCTAGCTACTAGCTAAGTGGCCCCTCTTCCCGACCCCCATTTAAATAACTAGCTAGTTGCTAAGCTTTTGTCTCAACATCCCTAACATGGACCACATACAATTACTTCTTGGTAAAATCATCAATGTCACTATCAATGGACTTGTGCCTTCGCAACATTGAGCATACCTCCCACTTGAACCAAATAGGTTATCATGAATGCGGATTAAATTATTTTGAGATTATAATATTTAAATTAATTCATCTCATTTGGGTGGTGAAATAAAATAATACGAAGTTAGATGGGATATACATCATTAAATTTGAGATTAAATTTCTATTTTATTTGATTGAAGATATTAAATATATTCTGAATAAATCATACATTAATACTATCACTTATAAGATAGTATTATAAATTGCATACTTTCTACCCTTCATATCCTGTTTTGTAAGAATATATAAAAATTTTAAACTTAAAATATCTATCTTATTCCATGAATCAAACCATGAAATAAACACATTCAGATAGAATTTTTAGATATTTTTCAAGTATTTATTGGACATGTACCAAGTGGACGCAGCCGCAAAAATCCAAAATGCCCATAACTTTCATACTAGGGCCAAGGAGACCAACATGTGTCTGACATATCCAGAAACTTTTAATAAGTCACGATATATCCTATCCTATAAATTACTCCCTTTCTTTAAAAAAAAAATAACCTATTTAACTTAGCATAAAGTTTAAAAAAATATACTTTTTTTTTAAATCTTGTAATCTTAAATTAAAATTGTATCAAATGTATCAAAATACCCTTTAATCTTGTAATCCTAAATATGTCACATAAAAAATTGAAATTAAAGTATTACCAAAAAGGAAAAGGAATCATTCTTTTTTGAAACGAACTAAAAAGAAAAGTAGGTCATTCTTTTTTAAACGGAGGGAATAATATTTATTATATAGAACTACTTCCCAAAGTCTTGTACATACTGGTGACTTTGATATTGTTACTAAGGGGTCGTTTGGTAGAGTGCATAAGAATAATGTAAAATATGGTGTATTGGTAATGCTTGTATTAATAATATTTATGTTAGTTATGCTTGCATTAGTTATAATTGTATTTTTCTTATGCGGTGTTTGGTTCGATGTACTAAAAAAAATATGAATTATATAATTTCTAAAAAAAAAAAAAATTTCCCCACATAATATCCTCAATATATATGTTGGAAAGGATATAAAATTTTTTTTGAGGGGTAATAGGATCTTTAAGCATGTTAATGCATGTATTATATCCATTGCATTACTAATGCCATAGATTTTAAAGTATTGATAATACACACCTCAATACATAATAGAGTGTATAACTAATCTTACATTAGTTATATATAGGATAAAAAAATATACTTAATAAGGTATTACTAATACACATTAAATTAATATATTTATTAATATTGTAATACACTCTAGCAAATGATCCCTAAAGGTATTGCAGAATATAACATCATCCCATGTGAGGAATTAAGATATTCTGGCCCAACTAGGGCGGTACAAATTAATAGTTAAACTGATAATTCAGTTTAATAATTTAATTATTATTTTACCGTCACAAGTTATTGGCTTATTAATTAGGTTCTCGATTTGACTACTTTTTGTAAGAGTGAACCAATAACTCGATAATAATTTATTCAATATAATTTTATCTTTTATGAATCGTTCGGTTAGAAACAAGTTATTTTAAAATTAATTATTTTAAAATTAGTTATTTCACTGACCCATCATATGTATGGGATAATTTATTCATCACTAAGACATAAATGGTGAGATAAGTAATCTCTTGACTAACTTATCCCATCAACCAAATATGGGATAAAATAATTACACAGTTTATAAATTATTAGAGGTCGTTTGGTGTGAAGTACTAAAACATATAATCTCGAGATAAAATAATAGTCTCAAAATAAATTTTCTAATGCATTGTTTGGTTGCCAATATTTGAAATAACTTATCCTGAGACTAATAAATAGTACCGTGATAAGTTCAATTCACTTTTCTAAGGATATTCCCACTTTTAATATATTAGACATATATATATATATATATATATATGCATGTATATAATTTAACTTTTTATAGATAAAATATTAATTATAATTTTTTTTTAAATACTTTTCAATTAGTCTTATTAATTTTCAATATTTAGAAAGTAGATATGTATGTATGTATATATATATATATATATATATATATATATATATTCATATTTAGGCGTTTAAGTTGTAATATTTATCCATTAATTGCTGATAAAATGATAAAAAATCCAATACAAACTTAAAACCTAAACTTTTCACTCTTCTTCTTATTTTTTAGTTTCAAGAGAGTTTTTCGCTCCTCAATTTTTCATAATTGTGGTTTTTCATTAGCGCATGAGTGAAAACATACTTGATCTAAACTTCAATCACAATATAATTCTCAAAAATAAATATTATAAAAAAAAATGAAAAAATCGAAAGAACCGATTAAAACCTAAACTGAAAAAACCAATTTTATGTTGGTTTGATTTGATTTATAATTTTAATAAACCGACATTATTAATTTGTTTTTTTTTTTCAATAGAAAATCAAACCAACCCGACCGATGTACACCCCTAGTTTTCATATCCAATTTAATGTGGGTAGCTTTAGCTAGACTAGTTATATCTGTTTTTTCTCTTTTCACCCATTTTTTTTTTTTAGCTAAACATTATTTTCAAATCCAAGTTAATGTGGGTGGCTTTAGCTAGACTAGTTACATCTGCTTTTTCTCTTTTCACCCATTTTTCTCTAGCTAAGCAAACTTATGACTTCTAGATTTTTTAAGATCTTTAACAGTTATCCCAGTATCTGAATTGATAACAATCAGTAACCAATTAATCGATTATCAATTAATCAATATCTTAACAGTTTAGTGTGTCTAAAAATCAATGACAGATAAATTGAACAGCTAACTTTGACTAAAAATCAGTGACAGATAAATTGAAAAGCTAACTTTCAAAATCAAATCGAACCGATTGATATGTAACCCTACTTAGTCATTTACAAAATAAATAGAAGGAAATGATTTTTTCACAACTCCTATAAAAAGAACATAAAACTAAGTGAAAATTATCCCAAATATACTTTTTAGATTGTTAATTATAAGTTATAGCATAACTTTTCATTAATTACTAGACTTAAGAAATAATTACAAGATATAGCAACTTTTAAGAAAAATATATTTTAATTAAATTTTTGAAAATTAATTTTGTAATATTTATTATTTGTATTATTTTCTTATATTTACCACTTAACATTTATCACTATTAAATAAAGATTTTGGATAATTATGAAAAGTTAAGGTATCAATATTTTTTTTAATAATTAAATATCAAAGTTTGTCCACAATTTAAGGAGTTATATATGGTAAATATATTTTTTAAACTTAAGATTTGATTCTATACCTTTTTATTAACTTGATTATACACTTTTTCATATTTTTCAGTCTTTAATTATCAATAGAAGTCTTATCACTTTATCTTTTTTAATTACCAATAGAAGTCTTGTCTCTTTAATTTTCATTCATTAAATTTCTTCTAAATAGTGACTCTTCTCAATCACTAACTAATAGGAACAAAAATATTTTAGTTCATAATGTAATTATTGATACTTTTCATCTCATTTTTCCTTCACTTTTTTGACCCCTCTTTTCTTATTAATTAGTTGCTCCTCTATTGAGTAGTTTAGTAGCTTTTGTTGCAAATAGTTCAATTGGACAATTGTTTAGATCAATTTTATATTAAATTAAGAACAAATAGTAAATGTTAACATTTGAATTATTGTTGCTTTTAGTTTGTTTTCATGCTTAGGTAGTGCTTAATTATTAGTAGTTATTTCATTCTCAAAAAAGTAACTACTTTCAAGAAAATAAATCCTTTTTACAGTCGAAAGGCAGTCTTGCCAATTCAATTTAGTCAAATCGCTAAGTGATGATAACATATATTTAGTTCTATTTTGGATTTTAATTATTCATCGTTTCCCCGCGTCTATATAATGCATACCATAATTAACTTCAATATCTTTGCTATTGTAGTATATGTAAAACTGAGATCAAAATATACACCAACACAATTTTATTTCACATGTATACCTTGAAAAAAAAATTTGTTCTTACACTCATCCAGAACTTCAAACTCGTGTTTGGCTCGTTGCTAACATTTGAAAAATGGTTAGCCAGAGCACATTTCATTGTTTTACCTGTAATGTCAATCTAATCGAGGAAGATGAATGAACAAGAAGAGATTCATTTTTAAGATACATTAGCCAAACAAGGATGCCTTTTATTGAGTTTTTTTTTTCGTGTCAGACCTTTAGTAGATGTATTGATTAGTCTGCAAGATTGTTGTACCGTCAGTTTATCGGTCGAGGGATGATTCCAATTAGTGTAATGATGTTTTGCCAATTAGTGTAATGATGTTGGCTAAGTTTTGATGAACACATTTTCCTAGGATAATCCTACTTTTAATACATTGAAATCAATTTATATACTCATTTCATACTTAAGTAATATTTTTATTTTGAGTTTTCAATGTATTAAATTGATATCGATGAAATTTCGCATATATCACTGTCACGACCCGAACTAGGGCCTGGCCGTGACGGACATTCCGAACCATGAAGACCTGGACGTCGTACTCTATCTGATCTGGTAATCATGCACAACATTCATATAATAAAAGAAAATATGGAATTTTAATCTAATAAGGGAACATGGTCATACTATGGATTCAGTTTAGCCATATGGAATGAAATCCAAAATCAACTAAACAACTTCTAGAACAGTCTGCGAAATATCTTCTACATGATCTTAAGATAACTGTCTGAAAAACTGGGACAAGACCCCCAGTAGACCAAAACAAAGGAATAACATAATCTGAAATGACAGGACTTCTGGAACAAAGAAGGCTCACCACTGCACGGATCACTTCTCCCGGGATACTCTACTGATTAGCCGAACCCCTAGACTGAGCCTCCAAACCTGGGAGGTAGGGGGTCGATACAATTGTACTGGCACGCAGAGCAAATCCAAAATAATAATTTATATTCAACATATATGAGAGCAATTTAAAACATTTCATAAAAATATCATATAGTAAGAAATTTCATGGGCATTTCTGAAAGACTGTAAAATCATCTGAACTCTGTGACACTCTTTGTTTTACTTCTGTACTAGGTGGTATACCCTACAACTCTGAAATTCCACGGGCTATATGGAATCCGCTATTGACTCGACGGGAAAGCCCCCAACCCAAGTGTGCCGCAAGGGTTGGAGTCTCTGACTCTGCTACGCCACACGGCCGTCGCCAGCATAAAATAATATACCCGGATCGGTAATTAAACTCAAACCTTCTTCGGGTAACAACCTAACCCTATTTAAGCCCAGTTTTAACTCTTTAGAATATGCACTCCCTATTTAAGCCCAGTTTTAACTTTTTAAAACATGCATTCTCTGAAATCAAACTCTGAAAAACATACTCTGTTATGGCATACATACTTATCGTATTGTCATACCATTGACTTGCAAGTCACATTCACTGAGCCATTATTAGCATATAATAGTCTCTATTTCAAAACATAAATTTGGGACCACCGTATCAATAAATCACTTCAAAGAAAATCTTTCTTAAAGCTCATGTAACATATGCAAGAAACTCTCTTTTTCAACATTTCAAATACACAAGGTGGTCATGTCAAAGATATCCATCACATGCAATTCTTTCTTTTTAACACAAGAATGAAATCATATCAAGAAACTCTCTCTCATCATCATTAAAATCATGTTAAATACTTAAATATTGAAAAGATCCCCTTCAAAACATTAAACAAGTATCTTAAATCATTTCCAACAAGTTCATCAACTCTAAATCATCAAAGAGAGGGATTTCAATAAAAATGCTCTCTATCAAATCTTCAACATCATACATATCCATATAGGCTTAAATCAATTTAAGGGGAAAAGGCCTAAAGACCAAATCAACAATACAATTAAACGTTCATAATGCATAATAAAATCATATATTCCAAAACCTCTTTCTAAAATTCATGCTTGATAATCTTTAAATCATGTTCTAGCGTTTACAAACCCATGTAGTTTTTAGGATAAACCCCACGTACCTCAATTTAGAAATTTGATGGATGATTCTTGAAGCCTACGGTTTGGGGATTCCAAATCTTCACTCAGTTTTAAAAATCCACGGTGGAATCTTGAGTTAATTGGATCTTTAGTTTGAAACCCTAAAGAGTGTTCTTGTGAATTTTTGAAGAAAGTATGAATAATGAGGTCACTTGGGAGTATAATCCCGTATTTAAGCTGATAAGGTGGTGAAAAATACCTAATATACCCTTAATGAGAAGGAATAAAAATATAACGGGGAGCCCAATTTTATGGGCCACCGCGACGTGCCACAATCGCGGTGGCTCACTGAAAATTAACAAATGGGATTCTTAGGGTCACCGCGATGCGAAGCCATCGTGTTGTCCCACTGGTTTGGACCTGGAACTGTAGCGCAACGCGCTAAAATCGCGCTAGGCTACTAGAATTTGAAAATTATTAAATAGACTCCCTCCGCGATGTGCCAAGCACCAAAATAACGGTGTTTTACGACTAGGGCTTAAATTTAGCCATAACTTCTTGCCCGGATATTGGGTTTGGGCAAATCTTCTATCGACGGAAAGCTCATTCAATTTCCCAATTGATAGAGAGTCAAAATTAAGGAAATTCTATATGGTTTAAACTTTACTCACTTAGAAAGTCAAAATAAATGAGACTAATGCATGGACAATTTAGGGTGTTACATTATCCCCCCTTGGGATCATTCATCCCCGAATGATGACGCGGAACACAGACAAGCACGATTTCAAACATACTAAGGCCATGAAAGAATAAGATAAGGATTGTACCTTTCATTTCGTCATTCACCGGATCAAATAAGTCTGGGTATCTATCTCTCATGTCATCTTATGATTCCCAAGTTGCTTTCTCAACCTCCTGATTTTTCCACAACACTTTAACCGAAGTTATCTCTTTGTTCCTAAACTTTCTAACTTGACGATCTAATATTGCAATAGGTTCCTCTTCATAGGATAGGGAGTCTATCACTTTGACCTTCTCTACAAGCAACACTAATGAATGGTATCCAATACATTTCTTTAACATGGATATGTGAAATACCGGATGAACAGAACCCAAAGTTGTAGGCAACTCTAACTCATATGCAACCCCACCTATCCTTCTCAAAATCTGGTATGTCCCTATATAGCGAGGACTTAGCTTACCTTTCTTCCCGAATCGCATAACTCCCTTCATAGGGGAGACTTTGAGAAATACCCAATCACCAACTTCTAATTCTATCTCCTTTCTCCAAACATCAGCATAGGATTTTTGTCTACTCTGGGCTATTTTAAGTCATTCTCTAATAATTTTCATGTCCTCCATCGCCTGATGAACAAGATCAGGCCAAAACAATTGAGTCTCACCCGCTTCATACCACTCTATTGGTGATCTATATCTTATCCCATACAAAGCTTCAAATAGAGCCGGTAGCTGTTATTATAAGCGAACTCTATCAATGGCAAGTGATTTACCCAACTACCTTTGAAGTCAATCACACAAGCTCTCAACATATCTTCAAGGGTCTGAATAGTACGTTTGGCTTGCCCATCCGTCTGAGGGTGGAAAGCCGTACTCAGGTTCACTTGGGTACCTAAACCCCTATGAAAAGATCTCCAAAACTGTGAAGAGAATTGCGTACCTCGGTCTGATATGATGGATATAGGTGCTCCATACAAACAGACTATTTTCTCGATGTATAACTTGGCATAGTCATCTCCTGAATAGTTGGTTCTCATAGGCAAAAAGTGAGCTGACTTGGTCAGCCGGTCTACAATTACCCAAATAGAGTCATACTAGTTTCGGGACCTCGGAAGTCCCGTGACGAAGTCCATATTGATCATCTCCCATTTCCACAAGGGCAAACCTATCTCTTGGGACGTACCATCGGCCTCATATGCTCTACTTTCACTTTTTGACCATTCAAACACTTAGAAACATAGTTAGCCACATCACGCTTCATATTATTCCACCAATATATAGATTTTAAGTCATCATACATCTTAGTAGAGCCTGGGTGAACAAAATACCTCGAAGTGTGAGTTTTATCAAGGATCCTCTTTCGTAACCCATCTACATCTGGAACACATAGTCTACTCTGATATCTCAAAATTCCATCACCACCAATTTCAAAAGACATCACCTTCCGTTGACCAACATCTTTCTTGATCTGCATCAAGATGGGATCTTCAATCTGCTTTTCTTTAACTTCAGCACAAAGGGAAGACTTAGCTACCTCATGAACAACCACTTTCCCATCTTCGGAATCCAAGAGTCAAACTCCTAGATTTGTAATCGGTGAATATCCTTCACCATCTCCCTCTTCCCCTTTTCAACATGGGAAAGGCTACCCATAGATAGCCTGCTAAGGGCATCGGTTACTACATTTGCCTTGCCTGGATGGTAGTGCAGGTTTATGTCATAATCCTTCAAAAGCTCTAACCATCGTCTTTGCCTGAGGTTTAATTCTTTCTGCGAGAAAATATACTGTAAACTCTTGTAGTCAGTAAATATATCAATATGTACCCCATAGAGATAATACCACTAGATTTTAAGCGCAAACACCACAACCGCTAACTCCAAGTCATGGGTGGGGTAATTTCGCTCATGCATTTTTATCTGCCTAGACGCATAAGCCACCACTTTATCGTGCTGCATAAGTACACATACAAGTCCCACACGGAATGCATCACAGTACAGAACAAACCCTTCTGTCCCTTTTGGAAGAGTCAACACATGAGCAATTGTCAACTTATCTTTTAACTTCTCAAAACTATTCTCACAGGAGTTAGACCACACAAACTTTACCTTTTTCTGCGTCAACTTAGTGAGAGATGCAACTATAGAGGAGAAACTTTCTACGAACCTTCTGTAATACCCCTCTAAACTCAAGAAACTCCGAATATCGGTTGGAGTCGTGGGTCTGGGCCATTTTCTCACAGCCTCAACCTTTTGGGGATCAACCTTAATCCCGTCACTAGACACAATATGCCCTAAGAAAGCAATAACATTAAGCCAGAATTCACACTTGGAAAACTTTGCATAGTTCCTATGATCTTTAAGAGTCTGAAGGATGATTCGGAGGTGATTGGCATGATCCTCTTCATTCTTAGAATAAATCAAGATATCATCAATAAAAACCATGGCAAACAAATCCAGAAACTGACGGAACACCCTGTTCATAAGATCCATGAAGGTTACAAGGGCGTTAGTCAACCCAAAGGACATGACTAAGAATTCATAATGACCGTATCTAGTTCGGAAAGCTATTTTGGAGATTTATGACTCTCTAATTTTCAACTGATGGTATCCCAAATGAAGGTCTATCTTTGAAAAATATCTAGTACCCTGAAGCTGGTAAAACAAATCATCAACTCTAGGAAGAGGATATTTATTTTTAACAGTGACCTTGTTCAATTGGCGATAATCTATACACATACAGAGGGAACTATCTTTCTTTCGCACGAAGAGTATACGTGCACCCCAGGGAGAAACACTAGGACGGATAAAACCTTTGTCTAGAAGATCTGCTAGTTGTTCTTTCAACTCTTTCAGTTCTGTATGAGCCATTCTATATGGCGGAATAGAGATGGGACAGGTATCGGGCAACAAATCAATACCAAAATCTATCTCTCTATCAGGTGGTATGCCTGGGAGATCATCAGGAAAAACTTCTGGGAACTCATTCACCACAGGGAAAGACTGAAAAGAAAGGCTTTCGGTATTCGAATCTTTAACCCGAATAAGATGATACAAGCAACCATTAGAAATGAGTTTACGGGCTCTGAGGTAAGACATAAAGTGCCCTCTATGTGCTAAGGAATGTCCCTCCTATTCTATTACTGGTTCATTCGGGAAGGAAAAAGTGACCTTTCGGGTTCTACAATCTAACATGGCATAACACGAATGGAGCCAGTCTATCCCTAGGATAACATCAAAATCAACCATGTCTAAGTCTACGAGGTCTTCCACAGTGTCCCACCCACAAACAGTCACCACACAATTTCTACACACCCTCCTAACCACAACAGAATCTTCCACCAAAGTAGAAACAGAAAAAGGTTCGGTAACCACATCGGGCTCAAACCCAAAACTAACAGCCACATAAGGTGTCACGTAAGACAAGATAGACTCGGGATTAAGTAAAACATATACATCATAGGAAAAGATTCGCAATGTACCAGTAACTACATCCGATGAGGCCACTACCTCCTGGCGGTTGGTCAAGGCGTACAGCCGGTTGCGACCGCTTTTGAAGGCTGAAGTGGCACCCTTCTGAGGCAGTGGTGGTGCAGAAGAATTATCCTGTGACTTGGCTCCACCAATATTACCCTTTGCTTCTGGACAGTTTCTCTGGATATGGCCTGGCTAGCCGCACGAATAACACACCATATCGCCAAACTGACATCTCCCTAGATGGTTCCTCCCACATCTCTCACAACACGGTGTAAACACCTAATTTTTGACCAAACTGAATGTTTTACGTTATTTAGTATCTTATTTTACAAGATTACTTTTAAAGTTTGGAAAACTACAAAAAATAAAGTCATATTAAAATAAGTTTTTTATTTATTTATTTATTTTTATTACTTATTTATTTATTTAAAAATAATAATAATAATAATAATAATAATATAATAATAATAATAAGATAAAGTCAAATCCTAAATCTACCCAAACCACCCACAATCCCCCACTCCTAATCAACCTCCCCCACTATCCCCCCCACACACGACACTACCACTACTACGGATATGCACCACTACTACTACATATGCATGCCACACTACTACTACATATGCATGCCACACTACTACTACCTATATATACATATGCACACTACTACTACAGAATAGACAGGCATGCACACTACTACTACTAATATATCTGACTACGACACACCACCACTACATACTACACAAACATACTACATATACACACACACGGAAACCAAAAACACTACTACTACATTACTACACACTACCACTACTACTATTATATATGATATCTATGCACAAAACACACACAAAAATATATACTACACCACTACATATAAAACACAAACACATACACGGCTAAGGAGGAAAACAACGGAAAAAAAAAGGGGGCAAACAAGCTAAACTTCGAGTTTATCGTCCACGGTTGCAAGTTCGTGACTCCTAGAATCCGTAGATTGTAATAATTTTATCGTTGGGAATTGGTCTTCTCAAAGGTATATCTCAATCATCCTTGTACAATTCTATATTGCAATTATTCAAGACTCGGTTTCAATGTTTTATGAAGTTTTTTTTCGTATCTATCTAACTTATTATTAGTTTTAAGGTAATATATAAAGCATGTCATAATTACTATCGCTAGATTTAGCATAAACTATTATCACGTTCTATATTTTATTGCATGTTTAAGTAAATATATTTCTTATTAATAGGTATAAGCTTCATGAATGTGTGACGTGTAGGCTTGTATACTATGATTGTTTGTGTTTCCTGTGTCTGTATTTGTATATTCATCAGGATAATATCCTAAAGGGTTGCATGATCTAAGATTTTTTTTTTTAGAAAAAAGGAAATTATGATTAGGTCATATCTTAATATGTCATTCTGTTTTACCTTGTCATCTCACTTACCATGCTCTAGCGTGACAAAGATTACCAGTTAAGTAAAAAGAAAAATCAATTAAAAAGAAAAAAAAGTCCGGTGCTCGTTGGGTTTAGATTTTTTTTTTTTTTGCTTCATCCTTTTATCAATTAGTTTAGGTTCAGGTTTAGGTTTAGTTTCTATATATAAATAATTTTATTGTGTCCACAACATGCACTGCAACACATCTACAAGCCAATATTTCTAGATGTAAATTTCATTTTTTTTTCTCATGAGTTGAAGCTTTGCTCTTATTAGTCTGTTAGAGTCTTTAAAATAAGATGTTTCACATCCCACAAAATAATCTAGATTTATGGTTCTACTTAGTCCGGTTTGGTGCCAAATAAGTTTTAAGTTGAACCATGTATCGAAATTATTAACTTTCTTTGTTTTCAAATATCATGGTTTGTCAAAGTTGAGAAATTGATGTGTTACTACTTTAATTCATCTCAAGCTTTTATATCTTTATCATAAGAATATATGATTATGGGGTCATTACGAATCCAGTTCGAATCAATCTAGTCTACATGTTTACTCATCACAATCATTTGTACGAGAGCAAAAATTGACGATGAAGTCGGAAAGCCCTGCTACCGACCATTCGTTATAATTAAATTAATTTACCTTTTGAAGCCAATCGAATTGGGTTGGGGAGTTTTAAAACCCATTAGGTGCGTATTTGGATTGGGAAAATAGGGACGACTTATAAATGCCGTAAAGGCGCGAGAAATGTGCCTAAATTTGTGGTGAGGCCGAAAAGTACTACTATCGGTAAGCCACACGTCAGTAAATAATTTCAAAATAAATTAAAAGCGGGAGGCAAACAACTTTTAGGTTGACAAATATTGTAAATCCTAAAAAAAAAGGGTTTTAATTTAAGCCGGACGTAAGTCATTAAAGCGACCGTGCTAGAACCACGGGACTCGAGGGGTGCCTAACACCTTCCCCTCGGTCAACAGAATTCCTTATCCAGATTTCTAGTTCGCAGATCGAAAAATAAAAATTAAAGAGTCATTTTCTTTTTGAATAGGGATTCAATAAGGTGACTTGGAACACCCAAACTCAATTCCAAGTGGCGACTCTGTAAATAAAATAATCCCTTTTCAAAACGTCACTTTAATTGGAAAGACCCATTTTTCTCCAAAACCAACTCCCTAGCGGGGGTCGGATGCGGTGAAAAAGGAGGGGTGTGACACACGGGTATGTCTGAGAGGTCTGAGCTACACTCCCCTGAGACTGCGAACCCTGTATCCTCGGCCCTTGACTGGACTAAAAATACTGGGGGCGTTGTCCGGCTGGGGTATGGACACCGGAGCACTGGCTCTTCTCTCTAAATTCAGCGATTTTTTTTCTTTTCCTCAACTTGCTGCATGTGGAATGATAGTCTGGCAAAATCCATGTCCCGATTCAACATTGTTCCCTGACATTTAAGCACTAAGTCATTCGAAAGGCCGGATGCAAATTTCCTCATTCGGGCTCTCATATTACTAGTCATATCTGGAGCATAACGGGCTAGTTGGTTGAACCTCAGAGTGTACTCCTGGAGACTCATCTTTCACTGCTTTAGATTCATAAACTCTTCAGCTTTGGCCTCTCTCAGTTCGAGAGAAAAGAACCGATCGAGGAAGGCTTCCATGAACTTGGCCCAAACTATGGGCTCAGCACTCTTACCCTTTGAATCTTCCCACTCGTTATACCATTGGTTCGCTACATCCTTAAGCTGGTAAGCTTCTAATTCAACCCTCTCTACCTCACCTACATGCATCACCTTAAAGATATTCTCCATCTCCTCCACAAACTCCTGTGGATCCTCTTCTACCGCGGTACCAGTAAAGTTAGGCGGGTTCATTCTCATGAACTGGAACACTCTTGTAGCCTCAGACATAACAGATACAGACCTAATATATTCTGACCATTGAGTCTATGTGGCTACCAAATGTGCAAGCATATGTATGGACTGTCTGAATTCTGCATTAGATACCTCTCTCTCGCGAGGCTGGGTGCGGTTAGTCCCCGTTCGGGAAGCTCTGGATGCCCTAGGTGGGCTGGTCTGAGTAGGTGGGACTCCCGAAGCAGAATCAATATTCGAAGTCTGAGCTCTATTTCGGGTCCTCATCCCATGAGTGGGACGGACCTCATTTGTCTGTGCATTCTGATCGATGGTACGACGGAGAGGCATGATTGTTTTTCTGAAACACAAAAGATCACTAATTAGGGGACAATTTCGACTCTTAAGCACGAACTAAACCACAAAGAAGAGAAACATTCCTAAACTCTTAGTAGCCTCCTCCTTATAAGTGTGGCGCGCTAGATTCTACCCGACGTGATTTTGTAGACACCCTGGGATCATGAACCGTGCTCTGACACCGAGTTTGTCACTATCCGAACAAGGGCCTGGCCGTGACGGACATCCCGAACTATGAAGGCCTAGACGTCCTACTCTATCTGATCTGGCAATCATGCACAACATTCATATAATAAAAGAAAATATGAAATTTTAATCTAATACGAAAATATGGTCATACTTTGGATTTAGTTTAACCATACAGAATGAAATCTAAAATCAACTAAACAACTTCTGGAACAGACTGCGAAATCTCTACTACATGATCTAAGGATAACTGTCTGAAAAATTGGGACAAGACCCCCAGTAGATAAAAACAAAGGAATAACATAATCTGAAATGACAGGCCTTCTGAAACAAAGAAGGCTCACCACTGCATGGATCACTTCTCCCGGGATACTCTACTGATTAGCCGAACCCCTAGACTGAGCCTCCGAACCTGGGAGGTAGGGGGTCGATACAATTGTACTGGTACACAGAGCAAATCCAAAATAATAATTTATATTCAACATATATGAGAGCAATTTAAAACATTTCATAAAAATATCATATAGTAAGAAATCTCATGGGCATTTCTGAAAGACTGTAAAATCATCTGAACTCTGTGACACTCTTTATTTTACTTCTGTGCTAGGTGGTATACACTACAACTCTGAAATTCTACAGGCTATATGGAATCTGCCATTGACTCGGCGGAAAAGCCCCCAACCCAAGTGTGCCGCAAGGGTTGGAGTCTCTAACTCTGCTACGCCACACGGCCTCGCCAGCGTAAAATAATAAACCCTGATCGATAAATCACGGTTTTAGGTTAAGAGTTACTTGAACTCAAACCTTCTTCGGGTAACCACCTAACCTTCTTTAAGCCCAATTTTAACTCTTTAAAATATGCATTCTCTGAAATCAAACTCTGAAAAATACTCTGTTATGGCATACATACTTATGGTATCGTCATACCATTGACTTGAAAGTCACATTCTCTGAGCCATTATTAGTATTAATAGTCTCTGTTTCAAAACATAAATTTGGGACCACCACCGTATCAATAAATCACTTCAAAGAAACTCTTTCTTAAAGCTCATGTAACATATGAAAGAAACTCTCTTTTTCAACATTTCAAATACACAAGGTGGTCATGTCAAAGATATCCATCACATGCGACTCTTTCTTTTTAACACAAGAACGAAATCATATCAAGAAACTCCCTCTCATCATCATCAAAATCATGTTAAATACTTAAATATTGAAAAGATTCTCTTCAAAACATTAAACAAGCATCTTAAATCATTCCTAACAAGTTCATCAACTCTAAATCATCAAAGAGAGGGATTTCAATAAAAATACTCTCTATCAAATCTTCAACATCATACATATTCATATAGGTTTAAATCAATTTAAGTTAAAAGGCCTAAAGACCAAATCAACAATACAATTAAACGTTCATAATGCATAATAAAATCATATATTCCAAAACCCCTTTCTAAAATTCATGCTTGATAATCTTTAAATCATGTTCTAGCATTTACAAGCCCATGTAGTTTTTAGGATAAACCCCACGTACCTCAATTTAGAAATTTGATGGATGATTCTTGAAGCCTACGGTTTGGGAATTTCAAATCTTCACTCAGTTTTAAAAATCCACGGTGGAATCTTGAGTTAATTGGGTCTTTAGTTTGAAACCTAGAGAGTGTTCTTGTGAATTTTTGAAGAAAGTATGAATAATGAGGTCACTTGGGAGTATAATCCCGTGTTTAAGTTGATAAGAGGGTGGAAAATACCTAACATACCCTTAATGAGACGAAATAAAAATATAATGGGGAGCCCGATTTTATGGGCCACTGCGACGCGCCACAATCGCGGTGGCTCACTGAAAATTGACGAATGGGATTCTGAGGATCCGCGACGCGGAGCCATCGCGTTTTCCCACTGGTTGGGACCTGAAACTTCAGTGCGACGTGCCAAAATAGCACTAGGCTACTGAAATTTGACAATTGTTAAATAGACCCCCTCCGCGATGTGCCAAGCACCAAAATGACGGTGTTTTACGACTAGGACTTAAATTTAGCTATAACTTCTTGCCCGGGTATCGAATTTGGGCAAATCTTCTATCGACGGAAAGCTCATTCAATTTTCCACTTGATAGAGAGTCAAAATTAAAGAAATTCTATATGTTTTAAACTTTACTCACTTAGGAAGTCAAAATAAATGAGACTAGCGCATGGACGATTTGGGATGTTACATTCACATTTGTATTGAATGAGTTTTATGAATGTGACAATCGATGAGAAAATTTTTGTTTTATGTTACATAACCTTTTTAGTGTATGTAATGGATATTACATGAAAAATTATCAACGTAAATGTTGAAAATAAATTAACTGATAGTTGTTTGATGTCAAATAATTTTTCTTTGCAATAAAAAAATAATCAGTATTAATCATGATTGATATTGGTGTTTGCTTTCTGGCAAGATGAAGAACATTATATAAATACTATGTTAAATATAAAAACTAAATTTTGTTCATACCAACAATCTTATAAAAAGAGTAATGTGCACCAATAAAAATCAAGATACAATATTCATGTCAAATGTTACTAATCGCAAAATCGAAAAATGTATAGTTTGATATAGTTGATATCAAATTTAATACCATCTGATGCGACTTAGTTCAT
This sequence comes from Capsicum annuum, assembly GCF_002878395.1. NCBI lineage: Eukaryota > Viridiplantae > Streptophyta > Magnoliopsida > Solanales > Solanaceae > Capsicum > Capsicum annuum. Next base: position 2,606,964 of record NW_025896065.1, on the reverse strand, counting down.
ATCGATTTCATTCAACGATGTAAAATACAAAACAAACGTTAAAGTAGCATAATATTATATAAATACTATATAAATACAAAAAATAAACTTTGTTCATACCCACAATCTTAGAAAAACAAACAGTAATAATCGAGCATCAAAAAGTTAATTCAAATTATTAACTATATTAGAAAACAAACAGTAAATAGAAAAAATGATTCAATATCAATTTTATACCAATTTAATACAGAAACTTTTTTAAATATTTGCAAGTTTGTATGTACTGTTATAGTCCATGAATACAACTTTGTTACTACCGCATCATGTACACGCTTACTAGAAAAAATAAAAAGAAATAAAGATCAGGGATGACAAACATGAACACTAAGTGAGAAAATAACATATAAATGATCAATCATTCGGCAACAAGTACTAAGAATTCATTGATATGCATGTTGATATGTGAATTTATTAGAAGAAGCTACTTAAATGGTGTACAAGAATTTGATGAACTAAAAGTCTGTATGCTTTTTCTGTAAGAAGAAAGTTAGACCAGAAAACATAATTAGAATCATCGGAACATAGATATGCATGACTTTGCAACAACATGACTCTCTCCATGACGAACCATCTCCCTACGTATCCCATCTCTCTCCATGACGTATCATGATTGATTGCAAATTAACTGAATTCATATTTGTTATCTAAAGAAATACTTGTTTTTGCTTTTCTTTCAATTTGAGCAATTGGCTCATCAACTTCTACTTTATCACCAGGATCTGAATAAAACAAATGAGAGATAATAAGAACCAAGTATTAAAAAAAATCATGATGGACACAATAACAAAAGACATACTCTTCAGCAATTTAGCCACTATGCCATCGCTTATGGATTCACCCATATAAGGAACAACAACATCAACCAGATCATCTTTGGCAGAAACACAAATGAGGCCAAAAAAAGGCACAAAATATTAGTAACTGTATCACAGACATTTGAACAAAGTAGGAAATGACAATTTAAGCATTTTTTGAATTACTATTAATGAAATTGTCCGTAATCTCACTGATTGTCTAAAGAAATACTCGTTCTTGCTTTTCTTTCAAAATATAATCAACAACACTTTGTTAGAAAGACGTTTTTTGTTTAAATCGTGTACAAAGAAGAAGGTAGTGTATGAAGATGGAAACATTAAAATAGGAGGAAAAACGGTTAGAGGGATTTGGGGTGGATAAATATCAGTAATTAAGGTTAACTATTTTTAAGAAAGATAAATTGTATATTAATTATATTAAATCTTAATTTTCCTTTTTCGTTAATTACTTTTTTGTATTTTCAACAAAACAAAAAAACCTTTTTTATATATATTAATTTAAATGAAAGTTGCTATAACGTGAAAACTTAAAAGTTTGGCTATAACTTATAATAACTAATCTAATAAGTTTATATAGTTAATTTTCCCACTAAAACTAAAAAAAATATATATATATAAATGGCCTACGAAATTAATTCTCCCCAGTCCTATCAACAAATGATACAAAAACCGTTCATGTATGTACGTTCAATTGAATTCATCAGTAGTGTTGATTCAAACATTAATTATGTCAAAAACACGCTAAATAAGTACAAATTGAACTAAGGCTATTACTATTATGGGTTCAACAAAACTCAATAGCTTTTGCTCAAACTTGTATCAAAGAATTTCATCTAATATGCATGAATAATCTATTCAAAACCAAGTAAACAAAAATAATTATAATCCCGAACCCATATATTAAAAATTCTGAATATACCATCTGTTCTGAACAGACAATCAAATGAACCATATGCTCGGAAAATCATGAATCCATGAAGAAAATCCTGAATTCGCATTTGGTTGCTACAGAGATCTGAAAACAGTACGTTAAAAATGAATGTACAACCTTTTTAGACGTATACATTTGTTTTTTTTTTAATATGTGCATACATGGTTAGAACTGAAAATAATGAGTTTAGTTGAATCCACAACAAAACTTGTTCTAGATTTGTCTCAGCATACCACATGCCAAGTCTCTTTGTTCTAAGGCAGAACCTCCAGCAATCCCTTAAAGTTGACACCAACTTTCACTTGGACACTTTTTGCCGACATTTTAAACACCCGAAGAAGGGTTCTATTGTCACTTTCATGCGCCCTTAAAGTTGGCACCAAATAAAAATTGGTTAAATATAAGTCTTTCATGTGCCCTCAATGAGTGTATCACACTCACTATGCCATGCCAACAAAGGTGTCAAAGTGACGCAACATAACCATACTTCGGGCGTTTAAAAGGAACCAGACCTACTTGAGGTGTATAAGTAAGAATGGATGACAACTTTTTAAGGGGTTGTACACCGGTTCCGCCTTCTTCTAATGAAAAATAATAAATCATTCATATAAAGATCTTGCAAGAAACAAATACATTAGCATCCAAATTTTTCAGATTACTAGCACACGTTCAAACAAGAATTTAGCTTATAGTGCTGCTGATAACTTCATTGTGGAAACTCATAGTAAACAATTTCTCAAGTATTAGTGCTCCATGCAGTTTAGATCCAGGACTCTTTTAAGTTAAATCTGAAGAATCTTCTCTGTAATTTGAAATGGATGCACAGCATCCTAACCCTAGGCGCAGAAATGGAAGTATAATACTCACTCCGTCCCAAATTAGTTGTTACGTTTCCCTTTTCTAAATTCACTTTGTATAGGCTGGAAATCCATAGCAGATTCTAAATTCGCTTTGCTCTGCCTCCCACAAATCAAGTGCTCGTAAAGACACCATCTGAGAAACTACCTACTGTTATTACTTCCAAAAAACTATCTGATTGCTAATGTTATTTCCAAAACTTATGGTGATATTCATCCTGTCTTTCCACTTTAGCAGTATTTATCAAGTCATTGTCATGGTGCGGAGGGGTGATATCTGACCAGTGATTTAGAGATAAGACTCAAACTTTAACTACACAAAAAAACTGAAGATTGTATGTCTGTATTCACACAGAACATTAGTTAGTTTGACCCTCGTACTACAAATCAAGCCAAGCAAATTGAAAGAGAAAGAGATTACTATGTATCGTTGATGAATGGAACTGTGACCATGTACACTAGGCCACAATGAGTTAATAATGTTCCTCATAATGGCTTATTGTTTTACAATTCATAGAGTGGTCATACAAGGACAAGGAGAACCTTACCTGCGAGCCCAGAGGCGGATCCAAGATTTGAATTTAAGAGTTCCTATAATAAGCTCAAGTTAATACCATAATAACAATTGGATTCATAATCATTTTATCGATAACACATTTTTTTAATACACATATACAGAGTTTGGGCAAAAATTACTAAGTTTGTGTGAACTCATAATAAACCCTCTAGATTTCTGCCCCTCCCTGCAACCATAGAAAAACTCAAATTACTTTTCCAGCATTTTACAGCAGGCCTCCAATGCAAAAAATTTTAGAAGTCTAGGACAAGCAAGGAATAAAAAATACTATAGATGCAAATCATTGATCACCTTGAAAATTTCAGACTTGACTTGGCCTCTACACAATAAAGTTATCAATCATATGTTGTATAACATCAGCACCTTCAGCATCCATATTTGGATCCTTCACCTGTAAACAGAAGTATTGAAGTTTTAAGCCCACAGTACATGTAAGTAAGATACGTGAAAAAAGCTCCGGAAAAGGTTCAAATATGCCGTTTAAAAAATATTCGAAATTGAGCATATGCACCCTTCATTAGTAGCTTAGATATGTCCTTATCCAAATATATCCTTAATTCAATTGGAGCGCCCGATTAACCAAATTAGCTGATTAATAAGCAAAAAGGGGCTAAATATGCTCCTTAAAGTATGTGAAATTGTGAGATCACCCATAATTTCAACTTTAAAACAAGTTCAGGAAATATGATTACTGTGCCAATAATTAAAAATCACAAGCTCCATATTAAAAACTGCAAGAAGGGAATATGAAAACCCAACAGTCCCCTTGGAAATTTGAAGATTGTAATTTTGAGTGATAGCGACATATCAGATACTGAGCTTCCCTTCCAGTCCATCAACACCATAGTCATGCAGCAAAATCTTCGTTTACTCTATATACTTTTAATGGAATTTAGATACAGGTTTATTGAGTGTGACAAATTACATGTAGTTGCAGGGTTTATGAAGTGAATGAGAAACTGCATCAAGTTACAAGGGTTTATTAAGTGAATGAGAGACTGCATCTAGTCACAAGGTGTATAAAGTGAGTGAAAGATTCAGGATGAGAAAATACAGAGGAAATCGAAGAGAGTGAGAAAAGTTTGCAATTTCAGTTGGTCAGGATAAAAGGAAATACGGAAGGATACATTAGATTTGTCCTTGTTTTGGGAAGACAAATTGTAAGCCCGGGGATAGTATACTACTCCTTTTTACCTTTTTTATCTTTTTAACTTTTACGTACCGAAATGGACATGAAATAAACTCTATTCCATCATATCCATCATCATATTTCTAACAATACATAAGACCAACAATACAGAGCTTCAAAGTCCAATCACCAGTCGCCGCCTATGCCACATTGCATTTCAACACCTACAAGAACTACTTTTATTTAATGCTTGATATTGTACTCTCCCTCAGATCCATTTTATTTGATGGTTTTTGACAGTGTAGTTTAACAACGAAAGAAAGGCTTTTGAAACTTAGTCTAAAAGAAGTCATCGAAATTTTATGGCTATGAGATTTTATGGCTATAAGTCAATCTCATTAAGGTAAAAATAATAAGTTTAAAGTTAAAAAGTTTATAAATATACACAATGCCCTCCTCCCAGCTGGCTTACAAAGTGGAGTAAATGAACGACATAGTAGTATAAAATATATCACATGCTACAAGGGTGTCAACTCTTTTTTTTTCTTTTTTTTTTTTTGGATAACCGCGGTGTCCAGGCCAGCTTGCAGGCACCTCAACTAATTCCATGGGTTTGTAAACCAAGGCTAGATGGGAATAAATCACCTAATGTTTGTCTAAATTGGGAATCTAACCTAAAACCTAATGGTGCTCAACCCACTACATTGAATCACTACGCCACACCCTTGGGTGCAGCTACAAGGGTGTCTATGTCTTACCCTAATTGCTACTACCACCACCACCACCACTTGGGCTATAATAATGTTCTCATTTTAGCACCACACACTCCTCCACTATGTTATCTACATATCTAAAGTGATTAAATTTTAGACTAGCTCCCACCATTACTACCACCACCACAACCACTTGGGCAGTAATGATGTTCTCATTTTTTAGCACCAGGCACTCCTCCACTATGCCAACTACATGTCTAAAGTGGCAAAGTGGTCCAGAAAGAGACATGGTTCAAACCAAAATCTATCTCATCTTTTCTAGTAATGCAAGGTCAAATAGTGCAATACACAACATGTAAGCAAGGGGGTTTCGACAGAAGGAAATGGAATAGTAATAACCCTGTTTCAAATACACAAATTGCTGGTTCAATGCAGTTAATCGCCAACCTTAAACCTTGTTCAAACTGCATAGCTAGTTAATACTTTGCTTACAAGTTCTTGAGCCTATAAAACATGCAAGCACCAGGATACAACACATGAACACATAGGAAAAAGACAAAAGTCTCGTAAGCACTTTTACAGTCTTAAATCTGCGAGGTAGATGAACAAAAGTTATCTTCTACGTATTAAACAAAACTGTGTACAGTTCATACTTTCATCAACGTACTTAAATGTGACTTGACTGTGGTTCCAGGATAACCAATAAAATATCTATAAATGCTCTGGGAAATCGCGTTGTTAATTACCAGTATACTGGAGAGAGAGAGAGAGAGAGAGACCTGAATAACACTGTGAGCAGCAAATTTACGCCTGCTCATGTGAAAGCTAACATCCACTTTATCCCATGATACTTTACTTAAACCAGTCAACAGTTCTTCTGCATAAAAGTCCAAACATGAGTACTGCAATATTCAGAAGCCAAGAAAGGCATATATACACATACATACAACATACACACATGCACACAATACAGAGGGAAAAATCAGCGTTCCAGTGGAACAAAACAAAATGTCATCGCAATTCGCAAATATAACATTCTCGAACCTAAGAGTGTAGGGCAAGTTTGAAAAACTTGCTATGTCTAAAAAGGACAAGGGCCTATGTTACATGTATTTGTTTAGGGTCTACATGTTCAAATACACATGATGTAAGTATCTGTATGGATGCATAATGTTTTTTTTTTTCATAATTTTGAGTGTATTTTGAAGAATTTTAATGGAATACTCATATCCACTGTACAGCTGTTTCTGATCGACACAGCTTCGACAAAGGAAAATGAAGGATCCATGTGATACAGAGGAGGGCCAATTACCATCTCTGTTGTACAAACTAAATGCTCCCTCCATTTCAATTTATTTAGTTTGTTTAAGAACGAAGGCCACTTGTCTAAATTTAGTAAGTCTACAGTTCTAGCATTCCCATTTTACCTTAATGACACTCCCTTATAGGAGTGAGGAGGCATGTTTACAACCACAAAATTCAAAGGATAATTTTGGTATGTTTACACACCTTTAGTTTAAGACCACAAAATCCAAAGGTAACCTTTTTTTGTAAGGAAAGAGCTACAAACCTTCCACCTTGTCCAAAGAATCATCTTCCTTCACAACAGACTCACCCTGCTCACCGTCATATGCCTTGCAATGTTCTTCGTAGACAATGTGAGGATACTTTTCATTCAAGGATTCTTCCCACTATAAACACCAAAGAGATTTTTCACATAAGATATGATAGGTCACAGCTAAACACATACCACGGAAAGATTGTACCTTGGGTAGTTCATTATTACGTCTAATAGATGATGTTCTCCAACCAACAATATCTAAAAATTTAATGTGAAGGAAAAATGGTCTATTTCAGAAGTTAGGGAATCATATAATTGCTGAATGCCCGATTCAACAATGCAATCAGGATACGGTCATAGCCAACATTTGAATATGCAACCCGGCGCTTGAATGAACGCAATGCAGACCTACATACGTGGATTTTTCAACTAATCAGCATGAATATACAGTAATATTTACTACAGCTCCCAATAAATGGACCAATTAATCGTATATGGACTTTATTAGTCTCTCTAACATACATGAAGTGTAGTTCACCATCGTCTTCCACCATGCGTTTAAGTAATGGAGGCCTCCCTTCATCATTATCACAAAGAAAAAGGTGCCGCCCTGTTCTTTTAAATATCCAATGGATTACATGGAAAGCAGCTTTCTCTAAGGCAGTCAAACCAAAAAGAAATGGCACCTGACAATACCTTAAAACATTAATATTACCAAAAGGTTCAACAGCTGACATCAAATTTTATATTCTAGACAAGGAAGAAACCTCAAAATCTTACAAACATGAACACACTTGGGAAAACAGGAACAATGCACTTTGACATTTGTCAAGATATAGCAACAAATAAAATATGTTACAGATTAGCAATCGCCTGGATACTTCCAAATAGTCAGATAAGAGAGCATTCCTGTTTTTATGGTCATCCAGAATTAATCTGGGACCAAAATCTATGCAAGGCTAAACACTGTCATGTCCAAATAACTAATCCTAAGCTACAGGCAAGTAAATCAAACAGAATAAGTAGATGCAGAGCCATCACCATCTTGCAGTTCTTGAGGAAGTTGAACTGTAGAAGAACAATGTCAATTACCAGAAAGTTCCAGGGTTAAAGAGTACAGATCTTTTATGCTTTTAGAAACTCAGAAAACAGAAATCAAGCTCACGACATACACAGAGAGACAGTTATGGAGACCTAAGAGGTTCTTCAGTATGCAGATATATGATGAGATAAAATGTGGTTGGATTAAAAAGCTTTCCACACTGGGGTAGCATTTAGCACACTTTTACTAGTTTAACTTGAGAGTAAATATAACTGTCCAGCGATGGAGTTTAAATAAAGGTCTAATGAAAATCAAGACGGCAACACTTACATCTTGATGGGTTACCATCAAGGTACGACTCTTAGCCCGTTTCTATTTGCCTTAGTGATGGATGTATTGACGTGAAAAATTCAAGGTGAGGTGCCTTGGTGTATGCTATTTGCGGATGATGTAGTCCTGATTAACGAGACCGGTGGTGGAGTTAATGTTATGTTGGAGGTTTAGAGGCAACACCAGAGTCTAAAAGGTTTAGGTTGAGTAGGTTCAAGATGGAATATTTGGAGTGCAGGTTCAGTGAGGTGACACATGAAGATGATGTGGTTGTAAAGCTTGATACTCAGGCCTTTCAAAAGCGAGATAGTTTCAAGTATCTTGGATTTATGATCCAAGGGATTGGAGAGATTGACGAGGATGTCACTCACCGTATTGGGCAAGGGTGGATGAAATGGAGGCTCGCTTCCGAAATCTATTGTGATAAGAAGCTGCCTCTTAAACTCAAAGGCAAGTTCTACGGAGAAGTGGTTAAACCAGCTATGTTGTATGGAGCGGAGTGTTGGCCAATCAAAAACTTTCACATCCAAACGATGAAGGTGGCGGAGATGAGAATGTTACGATGGATGTATGGGTTTACTAAGAAAGATAGGATTAGAATTGGGGTTATTCAGGATAAGGTGAGAGTGATTTTTGTGGAAGTCATGATGCAAAAGCGGGTTGAGATGGTTCAGGCATGTGATGAGGAGGGGCACAGATGCCCCAGTGAGGTGGTGTGAGAGATTGTCTAGGGATGGATTCAGGCGAGGTAGAGGTAGAGGTAGAGGTAGACCGAAGAAATATTGAAGGGAGGTGATTAGACATGACATGAAACAACTTCAGTTTACCGAGGACATGACCCTAGATAGAAAGGTATGGAGGATGCGAATTAGGATAGAAGGATAGTAGAGAGTAGTGCATCCTTGCTAGTAGGTAGGAGGACTTGATAATGGTACCCGTGCTAGTAGTCATAGTGCTAGTCTTGTTTCGAAGTAAGTGAGTAGTCATAGTGCTAGTCTTGTTTCGAAGTAAGTCATCATTTGTCGTATTACTTGGTGCTAGTCTTGTTTTTGTTATTACCTGATGTGTTATTACCAATTGTTCTGTGTTCTTTTACTATTTCTTTTCAGGACTGTTTTCGCTTGAGCCGAGGTCTATTAGAAACAACCTCTATATCTCACCTCTCCTCTGAGGTAGTGGTATGGACTGCATACACTTACCACCTGTACCGGACTTTGTGGGAGTATACTGGGTTTGTTGTTGTTACTGTTACTAATTCATAGCATTCATAGCTACTCTTCTGCTTTCTTCTCTCATGTCCATATGTTCTGCCCCCCATGGGGCACCCTAAAAATATGGAACTCCCTCTACCAGGCACAAATGGGTCTCCCCTACCCTCTCTCTTGGACATCCCAACCCCCCGGGGCACCCTAAAAATATGGAAATCCCTCTACCAGGCACAAATAGGTCTCCCCTACCCTCTCTCTTGGAAAACCCCCCGGGCACCCTAAAAATATGGAACTCCCTCTACCAGGCACAAATGGGTCTCCCCTAAACCTTGCATCAACTCCACATATCAGAAGCTCATCTTGCCCGTCCATTTTTTCTATTTTGCTGTATTTTATCTGGTCTTTGTTTCTATAAAACAAAATTCTTATATTTTGCAGTAGCTTATCCAGATATCAATGCTCTTGCATGAAAATCGCATCGGAGATGAAATTAGATAGTCTAGAAAAGCTTGTCATAATTTTGAAATTAAAACTAACACTTTGTTTTCTTTCAGAAATCAGTACAGGCAAAATGACAAAAGAAAACAAAAAATTTAAACTTGTGTCAGGGGTATTTGGGTGATAAATACTATTCCTAACTAGACCTGATAAATAGGAGGATAACACATCAATAATCCAAGATACTGATCAAGAGGAAATGGATAGCAATCCAATCCAATCTGACAGATAAGTTACATAGGCATGCCAGATGAGCCTTAAAACCAACTAAATCTGGTTTCAAAGTATCAAAATATGGAGGTGTGAATCTATTTCTTCTGCTCCTAAGCATCATTTACCCAATAATGAGACCAAGTACATATTGAATAAGGATAAGAATCCATTTTCCTCAATTACAATTATTGCACTTAAGTATTTGATAAGATTTGAATAATTACACTGATACCTGCTTGTTACCCCTAGAAGCAAGATGAGGTGTGGCGACGGTGATAAAATTTATTGGTTCCAAACCAGCTATCGTGCAACCTTTCAACCGTTCTATACATGCATTGGCTGATAAATCCTCAATATTTTCCATTCTAGGAGGTCTATATAACCTTCCAATGGCATATCTTGCCACCAACCCTCCCACAGAGTGTGACACAAAAGAAATTTTCTTCAGACCTGGCTTTCTCTTGATCACTTCAAGAACCTAAATTCATCTCCACAATGTTAGTCAATTTGGTAGACGTACCAAGCTCTGGAGCATATATTAGAAAAGATAGAATGGATGAAGCATCAGAGAAGAATGAATAGAATTAGAAGAAATTAACCTCCTCAGACAATCTCTCACCCATTACATCAACACCATCCAATGTTAGTTTTGCCATATTACGTTCGCTACCTGCAGAGCAAATAATTTTCTTTAGTCCTCCTTTTGGTATTCCATTTTTTCATGCACTTACACCGAATACCAATCGGATATTGGACACATGTGGAAACTGAAGCAAGATATGTTACAAAAGTGCAAATGTCCATACAATCATGTGAATCACTCACTGGCAGTCAGCTCAAATGAAACTACGCAAAATGAGAAAGAGTGGCAATTTCATTAGAAGAGTTCAGTGAACGCAGTTTCCCACTCTTAATAAGAAAAAGGAGAGGGGGAGGGGGGTGTAAATAAATAAAGCACCCCATCCTCGTAGACAATGATTTTCTCCATCTCATGAAGAAAATATACTTGTATGGAAGAAGTGAAAAGGCTTTTGAATCCAACATCACGTGGAACGGTGGAAGAGCACAGATATTGAGCAAAAATAAACACCATTTACCAGCTATTATACACCTGCGAACTTAGTAAATTTTAACAAGCATGATTTATTGTGGTATCACATTGACTTGCTTTACTCAAAAGGAAGTTTCTACATAATGCAGAATATAAATGAAAGTATGCCCTAAGCATGACTTGTTGAGGTATCACATTGACTTGCTTTACTCAAAAGGAAGTTTCTACTTATAACTTATACTTCAAAGTGCAACAGCTCATACAATTCAACCTTGTTCTCATTTTCATGCATTTTACTTGGACTCGTAACAGATGATATACCATAAGGACACAGAGTGCAATTACTTTATCAAAATCTATCAATGTAAAAGGCAGAGAACAGTAAAAAGAGTATTATTGACAAAGCAGCAAAATGGTAAGTGTAGGGGGGATGAAGGGTAGAGGAACTGCAAAGAAACACAAGCATGTGAAACTAGAAATGCCACTCCAGATAGATGCACTTACAATGAACAAAAACTTTGTCAGGAAGCCTCCGAACAAATTGCTCAGCACCAAACTTCCAGTCTGTGGCGCTGTTGAAATATATGGATTATAAATCAAGGTATAACAAGTACCTTTGCTTTCAGGGAGAGCCAGAGAACCATTAGAAAATTGTTCTACACAGCATGAATTCAAACAGCTAGCACATAAGCATTCAAAATGAAGATAACCCACCCAAAAGAACTAATGAACACAGAACACAGTCTAAAAGCAGTTTTTTTTTAATTGGCATGGAAATTTTCGTGATCTACATACTGAAATAAACATTCCGTATGGTCGTGAAAATAGCATAGATGCATATTATGTAGTCAATCAATTATGCATAAAAGGTTCTGAAAATTCCTAGATAATGAAGCAATGAAAACAACTCCAAAATGTGTATAGGAAAATATCCAAAATAACAAATGTAAACAAATATCCTCAATATCCAGAGGAACTATATAAGGACTAGAGAAACTAAAATATCACGGGACTAATAACGAAAAGGCATAATACATAAACAAACATTTAAACTTGTCATCAACTAGCAAATAAACACTCACACTTTGTATATATACATATGGACAACTCAACTCGTCTTCAATTTTCCGGTTGAATACTCCAGGTTACAAAATGATCATCTAAACACCTCCAAATTTTATGTGTCGCATGAGTGTCGTGTGTTAACGAGAGCCAACGAGGACGAGTTGGAGCGTTGGAGCATCTAGTTGTCAATTGAGATCAAGTTGAGGTATTTAGATGTGCACTGTCAAATCAAACTTGGCAAGTGAGCACTCCAACTTTGAGAGTGCTGATTTAGACACCTCAACTCCTCAACCGACAACTAAACACTCCAACTCGTCTCCACTATGTCTCATAGACATCCAATACTGACGTGACACATAAATTTTGAATGTGTCTAGACGCTCATTTTGTAAGCTGGAGTGTTCAACTCATACAATGAAAGGTGAGTTTAGATGTCTAAATACGCAATACTCAAAGTTGAAGTGTTGAGTTACCGACTTACCGCTTGCGGCCAAGTCAAAGTGTCATTCTATGTATTATGCTATCTCAAAAATCACTATCAAACAGTTGTAACTAAGATCAAAATTCTCCATTCTCCCCTTTTGATTAGATCATAAAACTTCAATTCCATCAACAAAAACAAAAAATATATTACTTCAACTTCAATACCCCGCAAAATGAATGAAATAGGAATATAAACCTTGCACACACAAAAAAAAAACCTTCGGAGAAACTAAAAATATCAGGGACTAATAACAAATATAAAAAATCACTATCAAACATTATGAACTAACATCAAAATTCTCCATTTCCACCTTCTAATTACATCATAATACTTCAATTCCATCATCAACAAAAACACATAACTTCAAGTTCAATATTCCACAAAATGAACGAAACACGAAAGCCACACACATACCTTCCGAGAATACCGTGGACCATAATTACAAGATGATCAACTGACGAAGCATCCGATTCATCGCAACTGAAAACATCTTCTCCGCCGTTGACAGTTTCCGATGAGCAAACTCCTCCTCCGTTCTTCTCTACTTCTCCTTCATCCATTCCGTTCTTCAGCTGATCCGAACAACACAACAGGGTTATCAAATTAGGGGGGAGTTAGGTAAACCGCTTTGAAGAAAGAAAGGGAGGGAGGAAAAGCCAGAGTCAGAGTGAGGTGGTGAATTAAGGAAGAACACGACGTGGCGGGGACTGCTAACTTCTTAACTCACCCTTTTCATACTTTCACGGACGGTGTTCATGGTCGGTTTGAATTAGTTAGTTGTTAAAATAATCAAAATTAATTTAGTTGGTTTTTAAATTTTTAAAATCAAACTAAATTATAAAAAGAAAATAGTCATTGGTTTGGTTCAGTTTGATTTGATTTTTTTATTTTTTTGATTATTGACTAGCTTACTCCAATTATCTCGAAAATAAATTCCTTTTTTAACCCATAAAAAGAGTAAGTCCGTCAAGTGGGTCGGACTGACCCCCCTACTCAGCCCATTTAAAGGACTCGGCCCGGTTTGACCCGGTCAGATAAGCCCTGGGGCTTTAGGATTTCAGATCCCGGGTCGATTATTTTTTTAGTTTGGGTCCAGTTAATCCGGTTTGGACCTAGCTCGATCCAAGCTCGTCGGTTAATCGATCCGATCCGGCCCGGATTCAATTTTTTTTTTTGAGTTTTGGATCAAACTAGCCGTTGGCCCAATTTGGGCCCATTTCTTTAAAAAATTTTTTTTTACTTTTAAAAATTATTTTTTAATCCCAAAAAAATTCTATAAATACCCTACACCTTTAAATCAATTTTCACACAATTTTTCACTCTCTCAAATCTAATTCTCTCTCAAATCTCAATTCTCAATTTTCAAATATTCAATTTATTTAATTTCTTAAAGTGTGCACTTTAGTTTTTTAATTTTGCGTTTACAAAGTACGAACGGAAGTTTCTAAAGTCGCAACCTTCAGATACTTCAAAAATTTGATATTGTCGTTCCATCTCTTACGTTTAATTTTTATTTATTGTATTAATTGTTTAATATTTAATTTTATTATATTTGTGTATTTTGATTTTTTTTAGTTTAATTTAATTTATACTATGGATAAATTAAGAAACATCGCTACTAAAGGTGTTAAACATTTTTGTCCTAGAAGTGATAGTGGTAGTAAAAAACGAATTACTAGTGGTAGAGGTAGTTCAAGTAGTAGATATACCCGTGTGCCTTCGCCTCCGGTACCGTTTGGTACACCTTTTGAGGAAGAAATAGGTGGAGGTGCTCACGATATGGATTATGTAGAAGGTCAGGAAAATTATGGTATAAAAGAAGAAAATGAAGTAGATGCGGTTAATTTAGACGAAGAAATGAAAATATTAGTGAGACACCCACAGTAGAAAATGCTAACGTTAGATCTGAATCGGTTAATCTCCCTCTCCGTCCTCCTCGTGCCGCAAGGCCTCGTAAAACAACTAGTGTTGCATGACAATTTTTTGAATGTATATCAGATACTGAAGTGTAATGCAATATTTGTCAACAAATATATAAGCATAAAAGCGGAGGCAAACAAGGAGTACGGGTACGTTAATGAGACATCTAGGTGAAGCTCACGAAAGAGAGTTAAATATTGCACGAGGTGGTGGGGATGTTGGTGGGCCAATACAAACTAGAATGGACCCAGCAACCGGTCAGGTAACGAAGAAGTATAATAAATTAAGGAACCGGAAAGAAATGGCTAAAATGGTTGTAGGTTGTTTGCCTTTTAGTTTTCCTTCTTCTGATGTCTTTATTCATTATATACAAATAATTTATAATCCTATGTTTAACGGTATTCCTAGAAGTACTTGTCGGTCTGATATTTTTAGATTTCATTCACAATATTATTTTTATTTATCAACATTGTTAAAAAATATTCAATGTAGATTGTCCTTAACTTCTGATCTTGGTCGAGCTGTAAATAAAAATGATTATTTAACCGTTACTTGTCACTGGATGGATAGTAATTTTGTGATGCAAAAACGTTTTCTTGCTTTTTT